>NC_138318.1:41497500-41687500 GCF_965601325.2 Salmo salar | reverse complement strand
GTGATGGAGGTAGATATGTATAGGGGACAGGGATACTGGAGTGATGGAGGTAGGTATGTATAGGGGGAAGAGGACAGGGATACTGGAGTGATGGAGGTAGATATGTATAGGGGAAGGGGACAGGGATACTGGAGTGATGGAGGTAGATATGTATAGGGGGAAGGAGACAGGGATACTGGAGTGATGGAGGTAGATATGTATAGGGGGAAGGAGACAGGGATACTGGAGTGATGGAGGTAGATATGTATAGGGGGAAGGGGACAGGGATACTGGAGTGATGGAGGTAGATATGTATAGGGGGAAGGAGACAGGGATACTGGAGTGATGGAGGTAGATATGTATAGGGGGAAGGGGACAGGGATACTGGAGTGATGGAGGTAGATATGTATAGGGGACAGGGATACTGGAGTGATGGAGGTAGATATGTATAAGGGACAGGGATACTGGAGTGATGGAGGTAGATATGTATAGGGGGAAGGGGATAGGGATACTGGAGTGATGGAGGTAGGTATGTATAGGGGGAAGGGGACAGGGATACTGGAGTGATGGAGGTAGATATGTATAGGGGGAAGGAGACAGGGATACTGGAGTGATGGAGGTAGATATGTATAGGGGAAGGGGACAGGGATACTGGAGTGATGGAGGTAGATATGTATAGGGGGAAGGAGACAGGGATACTGGAGTGATGGAGGTAGGTATGTATAGGGGGAAGGGGACAGGGATACTGGAGTGATGGAGGTAGATATGTATAGGGGAAGGGGACAGGGATACTGGAGTGATGGAGGTAGATATGTATAGGGGAAGGGGACAGGGATACTGGAGTGATGGAGGTAGATATGTATAGGAGACAGGGATACTGGAGTGATGGAGGTAGATATGTATAGGGGGAAGGGGACAGGGATACTGGAGTGATGGAGGTAGATATGTATAGGGGGAAGGAGACAGGGATACTGGAGTGATGGAGGTAGATATGTATAGGGGGAAGGAGACAGGGATACTGGAGTGATGGAGGTAGATATGTATAGGGGACAGGGATACTGGAGTGATGGAGGTAGATATATATAGGGGGAAGGGGACAGGGATACTGGAGTGATGGAGGTAGATATGTATAGGGGGAAGGGGACAGGGATACTGGAGTGATGGAGGTAGATATGTATAGGGGGAAGGGGACAGGGATACTGGAGTGATGGAGGTAGATATGTATAGGGGGAAGGGGACAGGGATACTGGAGTGATGGAGGTAGATATGTATAGGGGTAAGGGGATAGGGATACTGGAGTGATGGAGGTAGATATGTATAGGGGGAAGGGGACAGGGATACTGGAGTGATGGAGGTAGATATGTATAGGGGGAAGGAGACAGGGATACTGGAGTGATGGAGGTAGATATGTATAGGGGGAAGGGGACAGGGATACTGGAGTGATGGAGGTAGATATGTATAGGGGGAAGGAGACAGGGATACTGGAGTGATGGAGGTAGATATGTATAGGGGACGGGGATACTGGAGTGATGGAGGTAGATATGTATAGGGGGAAGGAGACAGGGATACTGGAGTGATGGAGGTAGATATGTATAGGGGGAAGGAGACAGGGATACTGGAGTGATGGAGGTAGATATGTATAGGTGACAGGGATACTGGAGTGATGGAGGTAGATATGTATAGGGGGAAGGTGACAGGGATACTGGAGTGATGGAGGTAGATATGTATAGGGGGAAGGGGACAGGGATACTGGAGTGATGGAGGTAGATATGTATAGGGGGAAGGGGACAGGGATACTGGAGTGATGGAGGTAGATATGTATAGGGGGAAGGGGACAGGGATACTGGAGTGATGGAGGTAGATATGTATAGGGGGAAGGAGACAGGGATACTGGAGTGATGGAGGTAGATATGTATAGGGGTAATCATACTATATACAGGGTCAGTACCAGTACCATATTAACAATGTACAGGGATACTGGAGTGATGGAGGTAGATACAGTTGAAGTCGGAAGTTTACATACACCTTAGCAAAATATATTTAAACTCAGTTTTTCACAATTCCTGACATTTAATAGTAGTAAAATCCCCTGTTTTAGGTCAGTTAGGATCACCACTTTATTTTAAGAATGTGAAATGTCCGAATAATTGTTGAGAATGATTTATTTCAGCTTTTATTTCTTTCATCACATTCCCAGTGGGTCAGAAGTTTACATACACTCAATTAGTATTTGGTAGCATTGCCTTTAAATTGTTTCTTGGGTCAAACATTTCCGGTAGCCTTCTACAAGCTTCCCACAATAAGTTGGGTGAATTTTGGCCCATTCCTCCTGACAGAGCTGGTGTAACTGAGTCAGCTTTGTAGGCCTCCTTGCTCGCACACACTTTTTCAGTTCTGCCCACACATTTTCTATAGGAATGAGGTCAGGGCTTTGTGATGGCCACTCCAATACCTTTTACTTTGTTGTCCTTAAGTCATTTTGCCACAACTTTGGAAGTATGCTTGTGGTCATTGTCCATTTGGAAGACCCATTTGCGACCAAGCTTTAACTTCCTGACTGATGTCTTGAGATGTTGCTTCAATATATCCACATAATTTTCCATCCTCATGATGCAATCTATTTTGTGATGTGCACCAGTCCCTCCTGCAGCAAAGCACCCCCACAACATGATGCAGCCACCCCCGTGCTTCACGGTTGGGATGGTGTTCTTTGGCTTGCAAACCTCCCCCTTTTTTCCTCCAAACATAACGATGGTCATTATGGCCAAACAGTTCTATTTTTGTTTCATCAACCAGAGGACATTTCTCCAGAAAGTACAATCTTTGTCCCCATGTGCAGTTGCAAACCGTAGTCTGGCTTTTTTATGGCGGTTTTAAAGCAGTGGCTTCTTCCTTGCTGAGCGGCCTTTCAGGTTATGTCGATATAGGACTTGTTTTACTGTGGATATAGATACTTTTGTACCTGTTTCCTCCAGCATCTTCACAAGGTCCTTTGCTTTTGTTCTTGAATTGATTTGAACTTTTCACACCAAAGTACGTTCATCCCTAGGAGACAGAACGCATCTCCTTCCTGAGCGATATGACGGCTGTGTGGTCCCATGGTGTTTATACTTGCGCACTATTGTTTGTACAGATGAACGTGGTACCTTCAGGCATTTGGAAATTACTCCCAAGGATGAACCAGACTCGTGGACCAGACTCATGGAGGTCTACAATTTTTTTTCTGAGGTCTTGGCGGATTTATTTTGATTTTCCCATGATGTCAAGCAAAGAGGCACTGAGTGTTAACGTAGGCCTTGAGATCCACCCTCAGGTACACATCCAATTGACTCAAATGATGTCAATTAGCCTATCAGAAGCTTCTAGCACTCACTTCCGTCATCATGAAGTGCTTTGAGAGCCTAGTCAAGGATCATATCACCTCCACCCTACCTGACACCCTATACCCACTCCAATTTACTTACCGCCCCAATAGGTCCACAGACGCCACAATAGCAATCACACTGCACACTGCCCTAACCCATCTGGACAAGACGACTACCAATGTAAGAATGCTGTTCATCGGCTACAGCTCAGCATTTAACACCATAGTACCCTCCAAACTCATCATTAAGCTCGACACCCTGGGTCTCAACCCCGCCCTGTGCAATTGGGTCCTGGACTTTTTGACGGGCCGCCCCCAGGTGGTGAGGGTAGGAAACAACATCTCCACCCCGCTGATCCTCAACACTGGGGCCCCACAAGGGTGCGTTCTCAGCCCTCTCCTGTACTCCCTGTTCACCCACGACTGCGTGGCCATGCACACCTCAAACTCAATCATCAAGTTTGCAGACGACACTACAGTGGTAGGCTTGATTACCAACAACGACGAGACGGCCTACAGGGAGGAGGTGAGGGCCCTCGGAGTGTGGTGTCAGGAAAATACCCTCACACTCAACGTCAACAAAACAAAGGAGATGATTGTGGACTTCAGGAAACAGCAGAGGGAGCACCCCCCTATCCACATTGACGGGACAGTAGTGGAGAGGGTGGAGAGTTTTAAGTTCCTCGGCGTACACATCATGGACAAACTGAAATGGTCCATCCACACAGACAGCGTGGTGAAGAAGGCGCAACAGCGCCTTCTTCACAGCGCAACAGCGCCTCTTCAACCTCAGGAGGCTGAAGAAATGTGGCTTGTCACCAAAAACACTCACAAACTTTTACAGATGCACAATCGAGAGCATCCTGTCAGGCTGTATCACCGCCTGGTACGGCAACTGCCCCGCCCACAACCATAAGGCTCTCCAGAGGGTAGTGAGGACTGCACAACGCATCACCGGGGGCAAACTACCTTCCCTCCAGGACACCTACACCACCCGATGTCACAGGAAGGCCAAAAAGATCATCAAGGACAACAACCACCCAAGCCACTGCCTGTTCACCCCGCTATCATCCAGAAGGCGAGGTCAGTACAGGGGCATCAAAGCTGGGACCGAGAGACTGAAAAACAGCTTCTATCTCAAGGCCATCAGACTGTTAAACAGCTATCACTAACATTGAGTGGCTGCTGCCAACATACTGACTTAACCTCTCTGGGATCATTTGGGACGTGAGCGTCCCACCTCGCCAACAGCCAGTGAAATTGCAGAGCGCCAAATTCAAACAACAGAAATCTCATAATTAAAATTCATCAAACATACAAGTATTATACATCATTTTAAAGATAAACTTCTTGTTAATCCAGCCACAGTGTCCGATTTCAAAAAGGCTTTATGGCGAAAGCACACCATGCGATTATGTTAGGTCAGCGCCTAGCCACAGAAAACCATACAGCCATTTTCCAAAGAAGGAGAGGTGTCACAAAAGTCAGAAATAGAGTTAAAATTAATCACTAACCTTTGATCTTCACCGGATGGCACTCCCAGGACTCCATGTTAGACAATAAATGTTTGGTTTGTTTGATAAAGTTAATCTTTATTGGCGCGTTATGTTCAGAAATGCATTGTCTCAAACAAACATCTGGTGAAATTGCAGAGAGTGTAACGTCTTGTCTGTAGTGTGGCGGAAAGAAGCGCAGGAAGCAGCGAACACTGTGTGGTAATTTTAATGGAACCACCAGTACAAAAATAAAAGGTCTCCCAACAACACGGAAAAATACAATAGACAAGCACAGTCGAACAAACGCAGTCGACACACAGAAAAACAATCCCGCACAATAGGGTGCGGGCCAGCTGAACTAAATAGCCCTCTTAAATGCCTAACTCAGGGCAGGTGAGAAAACATAAAAAAAGGGAAAAACAAAAAGGGAATCGGTGGTAGCTAATAGGCCGGTGACGACGACCGCCGAGCGCCACCCGAGCAGGAGGGGGCGCCACCGTCGGTAGGAATCGTGACAGTACCCCCCTACTGACGCGCGGCCCCTGCAGCACGCCGACACCGGCCTCGAGGCCGACCCGGAGGACGAGGCGCAGGGCGATCCGGACGGAGGCGGTGGAACTCCTTCAACATGGATGGGTCCAAGACGTCCTCCGCCGGCACCCAGCACCTCTCCTCCGGACCGTACCCCTCCCAGTCCACAAGGTACTGCAGGCCCCCCGCCCGGCGTCTCGAGTCCAGAATGGCCCTTACGCTGTACGCCGGGGACCCCCCGATGTCCAGGGGGGGTGGAGGGACCTCCGGCACCTCATCTTCTTGTAGGGGACCAGCCACCACCGGCCTGAGGAGAGACGCATGAAACGAGGGGTTAATACGGTAATAGGAAGGGAGTTGCAACCGATAACACACCTCGTTTATCCTCCTCAGGACTTTGAAGGGCCCCACACACTGCGGCCCCAGCTTCCGGCAGGGCACGCGGAGAGACAGGTTCCGGGTCGAGAGCCAGACCCTGTCACCCGGTGCGAACACCGGCGCCTCACTGCGGTGGCGGTCAGCACTCCTTTTCTGCCTAGCACTGGCCTCCTTCAGTGAGTCCTGTACTGCTTTCCAGGTCTCCTTGGAGTGCTGAACCCAGCCCTCCACCGCAGGAGCCTCGGTCTGGCTCTGGTGCCATGGGGCCAGGACCGGCTGGTACCCTAGCACACACTGGAAGGGTGACATGTTAGTAGAGGAGTGGCGAAGTGAGTTCTGGGCTAACTCTGCCCAAGGAATATACCTCGCCCACTCCCCTGGCCGGTCCCGGCAATACGACCTCAGGAACCTGCCCACCTCCTGGTTCACCCTCTCCGCCTGCCCATTGCTCTCGGGGTGATAATCGGAGGTTAAACTGACCGAGACCCCCAGCCGCTCCATAAACGCCTTCCAGACCCTGGATGTGAACTGGGAACCCCGATCAGAGACAATATCCTCCGGCACCCCGTAGTGCCGGAAGACGTGGGTAAATAGGGCCTCCACAGTCTGCAGGGCCGTAGGGAGACCGGGCAAGGGGAGGAGACGGCAGGACTTAGAAAACCGATCCACAACCACCAGAATCGCAGTGTTCCCCTGAGAGGGGGGAAGATCTGTCAGGAAGTCAATAGACAGGTGCGACCATGGCCGTTGCGGAACGGGGAGGGGCTGTAACTTCAATCTCGGTAAATGCCTAGGAGCCTTACTCTGGGCACACACCGAACAGGAAGAGACATATGACCTCACGTCCTTAGCCAAGGTGGGCCACCAATACTTCCCCCTTAGACTCCGCACTGTCCTCTCTACACCAGGATGACCCGCCGCAGGTAGCGTGTGCGCCCACCGAATCAACCGATCGCGAACATCGAGCGGCACATACATGCGCCCCACGGGCACCTGCGCAGGCGCAGGTTCCAACACCAGTGCCCGCTCGATGTCCGCGTCCACCTCCCACACCACTGGTGCCACCAGCCTAGACGCTGGAATGATGGGAGTTGGATCGATGGGGCGGTCATCCGTGTCATACAGACGGGACAGCGCGTCGGCTTTAGTATTAAGGGAACCCGGTCTATATGAGATGGTAAACCTAAACCGGGCGAAGAACATGGCCCACCTTGCCTGACGTGGATTCAGTCTCCTCGCTGCCCGGATGTACTCCAGGTTTCGGTGGTCGGTCCAGATGAGAAAGGGGTGCTTAGCCCCCTCAAGCCAGTGTCGCCACACCCTCAAGGCTTTGACTACCGCTAGCAACTCCCTGTCCCCCACATCGTAGTTACGCTCCGCCGAACTGAGCTTCCCTGAGAAGAAAGCGCAGGGGCGGAGTTTCGGTGGCGCACCCGAGCGCTGTGATAGCACGGCACCCACCCCAGCCTCGGATGCGTCCACCTCTACTACGAACGCTAAAGACGGGTCCGGGTGCGCCAACACGGGCGCGTCGGTGAACAGGGTCTTCAACTTCTTGAAGGCTCCGTCCGCCTCCGTCGACCATCTCAAACGCGCCGGCCCCCCCTTCAGCAGTGAGGTAATGGGAGCCGCTACCTGGCCAAACCCCCGGATAAACCTCCGGTAGTAGTTGGCAAAGCCCAAGAACCGCTGCACTTCCTTCACCGTGGTTGGAGTCGGCCAATTACGCACGGCCTTAACGCGGTCACACTCCATCACCACCCCCGTGGTGGAAATGCGATAACCCAGAAAGGAGACGGCTCGTTTGAAAAACTCACACTTCTCAGCCTTAACGTATAGGTCATGCTCCAGCAGTCTACCAAGCACCTTGCGCACCAGGGACACATGCGCGGAGCGGGTGGCGGAATATATCAGAATGTCATCGATATAGACAATCACGCCCTGCCCGTGCAGGTCCCTGAGAATCTCGTCAACAAAGGATTGAAAGACGGCTGGAGCATTTTTCAACCCATACGGCATGACGAGGTACTCATAATGGCCTGATGTGGTACTAAAGGCGGTTTTCCACTCATCTCCCTTCTTGATACGCACCAGGTTATACGCGCTCCTGAGATCCAATTTTGTGAAGAACTGTGCTCCGTGAAATGATTCCACCGCCGTAGCGATAAGAGGTAGTGGGTAACTAAACCCCACCGTGATCGCGTTTAGACCTCTATAATCAATGCACGGACGCAGACCTCCCTCCTTTTTCTTCACAAAAAAGAAACTCGAGGAAGCGGGTGAGATGGAGGGCCGAATGTACCCCTGTCCCAAGGATTCCGTGACGTATGTCTCCATAGCCGACCATCTCCTCTTGTGACAAGGGGTACACGTGACTCCTGGGAAGCGCAGCGTTAACCTGGAGATCTATCGCACAATCCCCTTGTCGATGAGGTGGTAATTTAGTCGCTCTCTTTTTACAAAAAGCGATCGCCAAATCGGCGTATTCAGGGGGAATGCGCACGGTGGACACCTGGTCTGGACTCTCCACCGATGTGGCACCTATGGAAACTCCTAGACACCTCCCTGAACACTCCTCCGACCACCCCTGGAGAACCCCCTGTTTCCATGAAATGAGGGGATTGTGACCAGCCAGCCAGGGGACCCCCAGCACCACTGGAAACGCAGGTGAATCAATAAGGAAAAAGTTAATGCTTTCCTTATGATTCCCCAGCGTTACCATGTCCAGCGGCACCGTAGACTCCCTGACTAGCCCTGACCCTAATGGTCGGCTATCTAAGGAGTGCACGGGGAAGGGGGAATCTATCGGCACCCGTGGAATGCCCAGCTTAATGGCAAGTCCACGGTCCATAAAGTTCCCAGCTGCGCCTGAATCGACTAGCGCCCTATGCTGGGAAGAGGGAAAAAATTTAGAAAATGAAACAGGCAAAAACACATGACCAACAGGGGGTTCTGGGCGAATCTGGTGCTGACTCACCTGAGGTGACCGAGAAGTGTTCTGCCTGCCTTCTCGACTCCCAGACTGGCTCCTCCAGCACCGGTCGGCCGTGTGTCCTCTCCAACCACAGCTGGTGCAGGAGGAGCCACCTCCTCCGGTGCCCCTTGGCACGGCCCCCCCTTACCTCCATAGGGGTAGGGGTGGGGGTGGAACGGGCAGGACCCTCTCCGAACGCCCGCGGGCAGCCAGCAAATTGTCCAACCGTATGGACATGTCAATGAGTTCGTCCAGGGATAGATTGGTGTCCCTACAGGCCAGCTCCCTGCGGACGTCCGCCCGGAGACTACACCGGTAGTGGTCTATGAGGGCCCTGTCATTCCACCCCGCTCCAGCAGCCAAGGTCCTAAACTCCAGCGCGAAGTCTTGAGCGCTCCTCGTCTCCTGCCTGAGGTGGAACAACCGTTCACGGTGAACTCTGGGTAGTGGTCCCTCGCCGAGTCTGTAGCGTTCCAGACCGCATTAGCCCACTCCAGAGCTCGGCCCGTCAGGCAGGAAACGAGGGCACTCACGCTCTCCTCTCCTGTAGGAGCCGGTCTGACGGTGTCCAGGTACAACTCTAGCTGGAGAAGAAACCCCTTGCACCCAGCCGCCGTCCCATCGTACTCCCTCGGGAGTGCCAGGCGAAGCGCGCCAGAGCCAGACGTCGTAGGAGGAGGAGATGGTTGTATCGGGGGGGGTGTAGGTGGAGAGAGGATACCACTCCTCTCCCATCGGTCCATCCTCTCCATCATCTGGTCCATGGCGGATCCGATGCGATGCAGGACCGATGTATTGTGCTGGACACGTTCCTCCATTGAGGGTAGTGGAGTGCCCGCTGCTCCCGCTGATTCCATGCTCCTTCTGGGTGGTGCGGGATTCTGTAACGTCTTGTCTGTAGTGTGGCGGAAAGAAGCGCAGGAAGCAGCGAACACTGTGTGGTAATTTTAATGGAACCACCAGTACAAAAATAAAAGGTCTCCCAACAACACGGAAAAATACAATAGACAAGCACAGTCGAACAAACGCAGTCGACACACAGAAAAACAATCCCGCACAATAGGGTGCGGGCCAGCTGAACTAAATAGCCCTCTTAATTGCCTAACTCAGGGCAGGTGAGAAAACATAAAAAAAGGGAAAAACAAAAAGGGAATCGGTGGTAGCTAATAGGCCGGTGACGACGACCGCCGAGCGCCACCCGAGCAGGAGGGGGCGCCACCGTCGGTAGGAATCGTGACAGAGAGCCACATCAAATTACAGAAATACTCATCATAAACATTGATGAAAGATACAAGTATTATACATAGAATTAAAGATAAACTTCTTGTTAATCCAGCCGCTGTGTCCGATTTCAAAAAGGCTTTACGGCGAAAGCACACCATGTGATTGTTAGGTCAGCGCCTAGCCACAGAAAACCATACAGCCATTTTCCAACCAAGGAGAAAAGTCAGAAATAGTCAGAAATAGTCAGAAATAGCATTAAATGTCACAGTTGTCGTAGTGATGAGACCAAAACGCAGCAGGTACAAAAGTCAGAAATAGCATTAAAGTTAATCACTTATTTTTCATGATCTTCCTCTGATGGCACTCCCAGGACTCCATGTTAGACAATAAATGTTTGTTTTGTTCGATAAAGTTCATCTTTATGTCCAAATACCTCCGTTTAGTCCAGTAATCCAAATGCACAAAGCGCGGGCACAAAGTCCAGACGAAAAGTCCAAAAAGTTCCATTAAAGTTAGTAGAAACATGTCAAACGATGTATATAATCAATCTTTAGAATGTTTTTATCATAAATCTTCAATAATATTCCAACCGGACAATTCCGATGTCATTAGAAAGGAAAGAGAACGAGCGTCGCGCTCATGGCTGCGCGTGTGATTAAAACTAAAGGCTTTCAGATTGACCACTTGTTGAAACAGCTCTTATTCGATCCCCTTTCAAAATACAAGCCTGAAACAACTTCTAAAGACTGTTGACATCTACTGGAAGCCTTAGGAAGTACAATCTGACCCCACAGACACAGGATATTGGATAGGCAATCACTTTTAAAAACTACAAACCTCAGATTTCCCACTTCCTGGTTGGATTTGTCTCAGGTTTTTTCCTGCCATACTCACGGACATTATTTTAACAGTTTTGGAAACTTTAGAGTGTTTTCTATCCAAATCTACCAATTATATGCATATCCTAGCTTCTGAGCCTGAGTAGCAGGCAGTTTAGTTTGGGCACGCTTTTCATCCAAAATTCCGAATGCTGCCCCCTATCCTAGTGAAGTTAACTCTCTAGCCACTTTAACAATAAAAAATTGGATGTAATAAATGTATCATTAATCACTTTAAACAATGCCACTTTATATAATGTTTACATACCCTACATTACTCATCTCATATGTATATACTGTACTCTATACCATCTACTGCATCTTGCCTATGCCGTTCGGCCATCGCTCATCCATATATTTATATGTACATATTCTTATTCATTCCTATACACTTGTGTGTGTATATTAGGTAGTTGTTGTGGAATTGTTAGATTACTTGTTAGATATTACTGCATGGTCGGAACTAGAAGCACAAGCATTTCGCTACACTCGCATTAACATCTGCTAACCATGTGAATGTGACCAATAAAAGTTGATTTGATAAAGCCATGACATCATTTTCTGGAATGTTCCAAGATGTTTAAAGGCACAGTCTACTTAGTGTATGTAAACTTCCACTGGAATTGTGATACAGTGAATTATAAGTGAAATAATCTGTCTGTAAACAGTTGTTGGAAAATAACTTGTGTCATGCACAAAGTAGATGTCCTGACCGACTTGCCAAAACTATAGTTTGATAACAAGAAATGTGTGGAGTTGTTGAAAAACGAGTTTTAATGACTCCAACCTAAGAGTATGTAAACTTCCAACTTCAACTGTGTATATATAGGGGTAAGGTGACTATATACAGGGTCAGTACCATATTAACAATGTGCAGGGATACTGGAGTGATGGAGGTAGATATGTATAGGGGGAAGGGGACAGGGATACTGGAGTGATGGAGGTAGATATGTATAGGGGGAAGGGGACAGGGATACTGGAGTGATGGAGGTAGATATGTATAGGGCGAAGGAGACAGGGATACTGGAGTGATGGAGGTAGATATGTATAGGGGACAGGTGACTAGGCATCAGGATAGAAGATAAACAGAGTAGCAGCAGCTTGTATGTGAGTGGGTGTATAGGTCTGTAGAGTCCGTATAAATGTACAGTAACAGTCAAAAGTGTAGAACACCTACTCATTCAAGGGTTTTTCTATATTTTTACTATTTTCTACATTGTAGAATAAAAGTGAAGACATCAAAACTATGAAATAACACATATGGAATCATGTAGTAAAATGCTAAAAAAATCTAAATATATTTTATGTTTGAGATTCTTCAAATAGCCACCCTTTGCCTTGATGACAGCGTTGCACACTCTTGGCATTCTCTCAACCAGCTTAATCTGGAATGCTTTTCCAACAGTCTTGAAGGAGTTCCGAACATATGCTGAGCACTTGTTAGCTGCTTTTCCATCACTCCGCGGTCCAACTCATCCCAAACCATCTCAATTGAGTTGAGGTCGGGTGATTGTGGAGGTCAGGTCATCTGATGCAGCACTCCATCACTCTCCTTCTTGGTCAAATAGCCCTTACACAGCCTGGAGGTGTGTTGGGTCATTGTCCTGTTGAAAAACAAATGATAGTCCCACTAAGCCCAAACCAGATGGGATGGCGTATCACTGCAGAACGCTGTGGTAACCACGCTGGTTAAGTGTGCTTTGAATTGTAGATAAACCACTGTATCCTTCTCCCTTCTCTGGCTACCACAGTATGGAGGGGTCTGTGGTGCGTCTGCCGGACATCGTAGCCCTGAAGAAGAAGTACAAGGCCTACCTGTATCTGGACGAGGCTCACAGTATCGGGGCGGTGGGACCGACAGGTCGGGGTGTGACCGAACTGTTCGGGCTGGACCCCTCGGACATTGACGTCATGATGGGAACGTTCACCAAGAGCTTCGGAGCTGCAGGAGGATACATAGCTGGGAAGAAGGTACGTTCTTTAACCCCATGCCTCTTCTCCTGGTGCTTGTTCATTACCCCAGATATGTATTTCTGCTGCTTCCCCCCCCCCCCCACCTGCATGACAGGTGTATCTACTCACTTCCTGCTAACACTTCCTGCTAACCACTTCCTGCTCACACAGTTTGAACATTTCTCCCCCACACCGCGTCCCCGTTTCTCCCCCACACCAGTCCCTGTTCTCCCCCACACCGCGTCCCCGTTTCTCCCCCACACCAGTCCCCTTTTTCTCCCCCACACCGCGTCCCCGTTTCTCCCCCACACCGGTCCCTTTGTCTCCCCCACACCAGTCCCTGTTCTCCCCCACACCGCGTCCCCGTTTCTCCCCCACACCGGTCCCTGTTCTCCCCCACACCGCGTCCCCGTTTCTCCCCCACACCGCGTCCCCGTTTCTCCCCCACACCAGTCCCCTTTTTCTCCCCCACACCGCGTCCCCGTTTCTCCCCCACACCGGTCCCTTTGTCTCCCCCACACCAGTCCCTGTTCTCCCCCACACCGCGTCCCCGTTTCTCCCCCACACCGCGTCCCCTGTTTCTCCCCCACACCGCGTCCCCTATTCTCCCCCACACCGGTCCCTGTTCTCCCCCACACCGCGTCCCCGTTTCTCCCCCACACCGCGTCCCCGTTTCTCCCCCACACCAGTCCCCTGTTTCTCCCCCACACCGCGTCCCTTGTTCTCCCCCACACCGCGTCCCTGTTCTCCCCCACACCGCGTCCCCGTTTCTCCCCCACACCGCGTCCCCGTTTCTCCCCCACACCAGTCCCCTGTTTCTCCCCCACACCGCGTCCCCTGTTCTCCCCCACACCGCGTCCCCGTTTCTCCCCCACACCGCGTCCCCGTTTCTCCCCCACACCAGTCCCCTGTTCTCCCCCACACCGCGTCCCCTGTTCTCCCCCACACCGCGTCCCTGTTCTCCCCCACACCGCGTCCCCGTTTCTCCCCCACACCGCGTCCCCGTTTCTCCCCCACACCGCGTCCCCTGTTCTCCCCCACACCGGTCCCTGTTCTCCCTCAGCCCTCCCATGTGTCCAACAAATGTTCCCTTCTCTCTCTCTGAGGGCCTTCTCCATTATAACTCCATTAAAAGCTGCACTTCAGTACATAACCACATCTGAGTGGCAGTCGGCAGTTGATTAGAGGAACGGAACGAAACGAAGGAAGCCATGCTGTTTTAATTACACAGAGAGAGAGAGAGAGAGAGAGAGCTATACAGACAGGGAAAGAGAAGAGGTGTAGAAAGAAAGGCAGAGGGAAAGAGAGGTTGATAGAGAGACTTTTAGAGAGTAGTGGGCCCTGGTCTCTAATAGTTGGCCCTGTCCTCTAATAGTGGGCCCTGGTCTCTAATAGTTGGCCCTGGCCTCTAATAGTGGGCCCTGGTCTCTAATAGTTGGCCCTGGCCTCTAATAGTGGGCCCTGGCCTCTAATAGATGGCCCTGGACTCTAATAGTGGGCCCTGGCCTCTAATAGTGGGCCCTGGTCTCTAATAGTGGGCCCTGGACTCTAATAGTTGGCCCTGGACTCTAATAGTTGGCCCTGGCCTCTAATAGATGGCCCTGGACTCTAATAGTGGGCCCTGGCCTCTAATAGTGGGCCCTGGCCTCTAATAGGTGGCCCTGGTCTCTAATAGTTGGCCCTGGCCTCTAATAGTTGGCCCTGGCCTCTAATAGTTGGCCCTGGACTCTAATAGATGGCCCTGGCCTCTAATAGTTGGCCCTGGCCTCTAATAGTTGGCCCTGGCCTCTAATAGTGGGCCCAGGTCTCTAATAGTTGGCCCTGGACTCTAATAGGTGGCCCTGGTCTCTAATAGTTGGCCCTGGCCTCTAATAGTTGGCCCTGGACTCTAATAGTGGGCCCTGGTTTCTAATAGTTGGCCCTGGACTCTAATAGGTGGCCCTGGACTCTACTAGTTGGCCCTGGTCTCTAATAGATGGCCCTGGACTCTAATAGTGGGCCCTGGACTCTAATAGTGGGCCCTGGCCTCTAATAGTTGGCCCTGGTCTCTAATAGTTGGCCCTGGCCTCTAATAGTGGGCCCTGACCTCTAATAGTGGGCCCTGGTCTCTAATAGTTGGCCCTGGACTCTAATAGTTGGCCCTGGTCTCTAATAGTTGGCCCTGGCCTCTAATAGTGGGCCCTGGTCTCTAATAGTTGGCCCTGGCCTCCAATAGTGGGCCCTGGCCTCTAATAGTTGGCCCTGGACTCTAATAGTTGGCCCTGGACTCTAATAGTTGGCCCTGGGCTCTAATAGTTGGCCCTGGACTCTAATAGTTGGCCCTGGTCTCTAATAGTATTTAATAAAGCTGGCAGTGCAGAGGGAGGGAGAGGGAGGGAAGGAGGGAGAGAGAGAAACACACTGCCATAATTTGGTTGTTTATCAAAGGCTTTATTAAGAATGAAGTGATTTATCAAAGGAACCAGTGACAATTCACTCTCATTTTCCCTCCAGTGGGTAGGCTAGGAGGCTAGCTATGAGTCTCAAAATGAGTCAGACACTCGAACTCAAACGTCGGTCCACACTCCCCAAAAACTCTTCTGTGTGTGAGTGACGTCGGTCCACACTACACTCCCCAGATGTGGGCTGTATTTCGGACGTGTTGCCCGGAGAGTGTATGTGATGTAAACAGAGAGGTCTGCTTTCTTGGGGATTTGAATATTGACTGGTTTTCATCAAGCTGTCCCCTCAACAGGAATCTTCTCATTGTAACCAGTGCCTGTAATCTGGTTCAGGTTATTATTCAACCTACCAGGGTGTTTACAAAACACTACAGGAACAAGATCATCCACATGTATCGATCACATTTCTACTAATACTGTAGAACTTTGTTCTGAAGCTGTATCCGTACCCATTGGACGCAGTGATCACAATATAGTGGCTATATCCAGGAAAGGTAAAGTTCCAACAGCTGGGCCTAAAATAGTTTATAAGAGATCATACAAAAGATTTTGCTGTGACTCTTATGTGGATGATGTTAAAAATATTTGTTGTTCTGATGTGATTAATGAGGAGCATCCAGACGCTACACTTAATGAATTTATGAAATTGCTTCTTCCAATTATTGATAAACATGAACCTGTTAAGAAACTGACTGTTAGAACTGTTAAGGCTCCATGGATTGATGAGGAATTGGAAAAACGGTATGGTTGAAAGAGATGGGGGCAAAATGAGTGGCTCATAAGTCTGGCTGCACATCTGACTGGCTGACTTACTGCAAACTGAGAAATTATGTGACTTAACTCAACAACAAAAAATTTTCAAATAAACTTTGGAGTACTTTAAATGAAATTATGAGCAGAAATGTCACTTCCTGACCCTTGTAAAGGGTCATTTTCTATAGTAGAGTAGGTCAGGGCATGACGGGGTGTTTTGGGTGGTTTTTCTATGTTGTCTATTTCTATGTTTTAGTTCTAGTTTTGTCTATTTCTATGTTGGTGTTGTTTGGGTTGATCTCCAATTGGAGGCAGCTGATCCTCGTTACCTCTAATTGGAGGTCATATTTATGTTGATGTTTTTCCCCACCTGTTTTTGTGGGTGATTATCTTTTGAGTAGTGTGTTTTCTTCTCTGCGTCACGGTTTGTTGTTTTTTTGTGTTTCAAGTATTTAGTGTATTGCATTTAGTTTCACGGAATAAATAAATATGTGGAACTACAAACACGCTGCATTTTGGTCCGATCCTTTGAACAGCCGTGACAAGACAAATTCAACTCCCATCTTTCATCGAATCAGATGTCTTGAAATTATGGCTTATTCATCACAAAACCATTTGATGTTGCCAATTATTTTACTTTGTGGGCAAACTTAAGCAGGAAATGCCAACGACGAACAGTGAGCCATGGTATTCATGCATAAAAAGAAAAGCATTTCCAGTTTGAATTTTGTAAAGTTAGTTTGGGAGTGGTGGAAAAAGTATTGTTATCGATCAATAATGACAAACCTCCTGGCATTGATAACTTAGATGGAAAGTTACTGAGGATGGTAGCTGACTCTACAGCCACTCCTATATCTGTCATATCTTTAATCTGAGGCTAGAGGAAAGTCTTGGTCCTCAGGCCTAGAAGGGAAGACAAAGTCATTCCGCTACGCACGATTGGTCAAGCGGCCTTGGTTGACCTATCAGCTTCCTATCAGTTGACCTATCAGACCTATCAGCTTCCAGCTCACGGGAAAACTTTTTTTTTTTTTTTAATGTTGTGTGACAATATACAATGCTACTTCTCTGTAGACAAATTAACAACAGACTATCAAATGTTATTAGTCACATACACATATTTAGACATGTTTTTGTGGGTGTAGCGAAATGCTTGTGTTTCTAGCTCCAACAGTGCAGTAGTATCTAACAATTCACAACAATACACACACATCTAAAAGTAAAAGAATGGAATTAAGAAATATATAAATATTAGGACGAGCAATCTCGAATTAAATAGACTAAAATACAGTAGAATAGAATACAGTATATACATATGAGATGAGTAAAGCAGTAGGTAAACATTATTAAAGTGACCAGTGATTCCATGTCTATGTACATAGGGCAGCAGCCTCTAAGGTGCAGGGTTGAGTAACTGGGTGGTAGCCGGCTAGTGACAGTGACTAAGTTCAGGGCAGGGTACTGGGTGGAGGCCGGCTAGTGACAGTGACTAAGTTCAGGGCAGGGTACTGGGTGGAGGCCGGCTAGTGACAGTGACTAAGTTCAGGGCAGGGTACTGGGTGGAGGCCGGCCTGTGATGGCTATTTAACAGTCTGATGGCCTTGAGATAGAAGCTGTTTTTCAGTCTCTCGGTCCCAGTTTTGATGTACCTGTACTGACCTCGCCTTCTGGATGATAGCGGGGTGAACAGGCAATGGCTCGGGTGGACCATTTCAGATTGAGTACAGGAGGGGGCTGCACACGTACCCTTGTGGGGCCCCTCTGTTGAGGATCAGCGAAGTGGAGGTGTTGTTTCCTACCTTCACCACCTACGGGTGGCCCGTCACGAATTCCAGGACCCAGTTGCACAGGGCGGGGTTCAGACCCAGGGCCTATTGGCTGAGAGTTGATAAGAGACTGACTGCATCACTTCTTCTTTTTATAAGAAACATTAATGTGTTGAAAATCCCAAATTGTTTGCATAGTCAACTTACACACACAGCTCTGACACACACACACACACTTACACCGCTAGACATGCCACCAGGGGTCTTTTCACAGTCCCCAAATCCAGAACAAATTCAAGAAAGCGTGCAGTATTATATAGAGCCAGTATTACACAGGAACTCCGTTTCAGATCAAATTAACAGCAAACCTGATTAAAAAAAACCCGGATAAAGCAACGCCTCTCCTCTAATTCGACCGAGATATTTTGTGTGCATTTATTGATATCTAGGATCTGTGTGCCGTTTTTAAATGTAGTTTTGTCCTCGAGCTGTTCTTGTCTACTAATGTTCTGTACTATGTCATGTTTCATGTTTTGTGTGGACCCCAGGAAGAGTAGCGGCTATACCCAAAAACTGTTAAGAGTTTAATGGCTGTGATGGTAGAAAACTAACGATGGATCAACAACATTGTAGTTAAGTGTTATGTTTGGGGCAAATCCAATACAACACATTATTGAGTGCCACTCTCCATGTTTTCAAGCATATTGGTGGCTGCATCATGTTATGGGTATGCTTGTAATCGTTAAGGACTGGGGAGTTTTTCAGGATAAAAAAGAAACAGAATGGAGTTAACCACATGCAAAATCCTAGAGGAAAACCTGGTTCAGTCTGCTTTCCACCAGACACTGGGAGATGAATTCACCTTTCAGCAGGACAAAAACCTAAAACACAAGGCCAAATACACACTGGAGTTGATTACCAAGAAGACAGAGTGGCCGAGTTACAGTTTTGACTTAAATCTGCTTGACAATCTGTGGCAAGACCTGAAAATGGTTGTCTAGCAATGATCAACAACCAATTTGACAGAGCTTGAAGAATTTAGAAAAGAATAATGGCCGAATGTTGCACAATCCAGATGTGGAAAGCTCTTAGAGACTTACCCAGAAAGACTCGCAGCTGTAATCGCTGCCAAAGGTGATTCTAACATGTATTGACTCAGAGCGTTGAATACTAATCTAGATATTAGGGGTTTATTTTTCATGCATTTTTATTATTTTTTTTTACCAATGTTAGAGTTTGTCTTCCACTTACATATTATAGAGTATTTTGTGTAGATCATTGACAAAAAAAATTACAATTTAATCTATTTTAATCCCACTTTGTAAAAACAAAACATTGAAAAAAGTCAAGGGGTGTGAATACTTTCTGAAGGAACTGTACATACCGTCTCTCTCACTCACTCAATTCAAAGGGCTTTATATGCATAGGAAACATATGTTAACATCGCCAAAGCAAGTCAAATAGATAATAAACCAAAAAATGAAATAAACAATAAAAAATGAACATTAAACATTACACTCACAAAAGTTCCAAACAAATAGAGACATTTCAAATGTCATAATTATGTATATATACAGTGTTGTAACAATGTTAAAGTACAAAAGGTAAATAAGCATAAATATGGGTTATATTTACAATGGTGTTTGTTCTTCACTGGTTGCCCTTTTCTTGTGACAACAGGTCACAAATCTTGCTGCTGTGATGGATCACTGTGGTATTTCACCCAGTAGATATGGGAGTTCATCTTTCTGCTGTGGTATTTCACCCAGTAGATATGGGAGTTCATCTTGTTGCTGTGATGGATCACTGTGGTATTTCACCCAGTAGATATGGGAGTTCATCTTTCTGCTGTGATGGATCACTGTGGTATTTCACCCAGTAGATATGGGAGTTCAACTTGTTGCTGTGATGGATCACTGTGGTATTTCACCCAGTAGATATGGGAGTTCATCTTGTTGCTGTGATGGATCACTGTGGTATTTCACCCAGTAGATATGGGAGTTCATCTTGCTGCTGTGATGGATCACTGTGGTATTTCACCCAGTAGATATGGGAGTTCATCTTGCTGCTGTGATGGATCACTGTGGTATTTCACCCACTAGATATGGGAGTTCATCTTTCTGCTGTGATGGATCACTGTGGTATTTCACCCAGTAGATATGGGAGTTAATCTTTCTGCTGTGATGGATCACTGTGGTATTTCACCCAGTAGATATGGGAGTTCAACTTGTTGCTGTGATGGATCACTGTGGTATTTCACCCAGTAGATATGGGAGTTCTGGTCTTTTTATATTTAATGTATTTAACTAGGCAAGTCATTTAAGAACAAATTCTTATTTACAATGACGGCCTACCAAAAGGCAAAAGGCCTCCTGCGGGGACGGGAGCTGGGATTAAAAATAAAAATAAATTAAATAAAAATGTAGGACAAAACACACATCACGACAAGAGAGACAAACAAAACACGACATAAAGAGAGAGACAACACAACACTACATAAAGAGAGACATAAGACAACAACACAGCATGGCAGCAACACATGACAACACAGCATGGTAGAAACACAGCATGGTAGAAACACAGCATGGTAGAAACACAACATGACAACAGCATGGTAGAAACACAACATGGTAGAAACACAGCATGGTAGAAACACAACATGGTAGAAACACAACATGGTAGTAACACAGCATGGTAGAAACACAGCATGGTAGAAACACAGCATGGTAGAAACACAACATGGTAGAAACACAGCATGGTAGAAACACAGCATGGTAGAAACACAGCATGGTAGAAACACAGCATGGTAGAAACACAACATGGTAGAAACACAACATGGTAGAAACACAACATGGTAGAAACACAGCATGGTAGAAACACAGCATGGTAGAAACACAGCATGGTAGGAACAACATGGTAGCAGAACAACATGACTACAGAACATGGTAGAAACACAGCATGGTGGAAACACAGCATGGTAGAAACACAACGTGACAACAGCATGGTAGAAACACAACATGGTAGAAACACAGCATGGTAGAACCACAGCATGGTAGAACCACAGCATGGTAGAACCACAACATGGTAGAAACACAGCATGGTAGAAACACAGCATGGTAGAAACACAACATGGTAGAAACACAGGACGGTAGAAACACAGCATGGTAGAAACACAGCATGGCAACAACATGGTAGAAACACAGCATGGCAACAACATGGTAGAAACACAGCATGGTAGGAACACAGCATGGTAGAAACACAGCATGGTAGGAACACAACATGACAACAACATGGTAGAAACACAGCATGGTAGGAACACAGCATGGTAGGAGCACAACATGACAACAACATGGTAGAAACACAGCATGGTAGGAACACAGCATGGTAGAAACACAACATGGTAGAAACACAGCATGGTAGAAACACAGCATGGTAGAGTCACAACATGGTAGAAACACAGCATGGTAGAAACACAGCATGGTAGAAACACAGCATGGTAGCGATACAACATGGTAGAAACACAACATGCAACAACATGGTAGAAACACAACATGACAACACAGCATGGTAGAAACACAACATGGTAGAAACACAACATGACAACAACATGGTAGCAACACAAAACATGGTACAAACATTATTGGGCACAGACAACAGCACAAAGGTCAAGAAGGTAGAGACAACAATACATCACGCAAAGCAGCCACAACTGTCAGTAAGAGAGTCCATGATTGAGTCTTTGAATGAAGAGATGGAGATAAAACTGTCCAGTTTGAGTGTTTGTTGCAGCTCGTTCCAGTCGCTAGCTGCAGCGAACTGAAAAGAGGAGCGACCCAGGGATGTGTGTGCTTTGGGGACCTTTAACAGAATGTGACTGGCAGAACGGGTGTTGTATGTGGAGGATGAGGGCTGCAGTAGATATCTCGGATAGGGGGGAGTGAGACCTAAGAGGGTTTTATAAATAAGCATCAACCAGTGGGTCTTGCGACGGGTAAACAGAGATGACCAGTTTACAGAGGGGTATAGAGTGCAGTGATGTGTCCTATAAGGAGCGTTGGTGGCAAATCTGATGTCCGAATGGTAGAGAACATCTACAACATATTTCACCCAGTAGAAATGGGAGTTCATCTTGCTGCTGTGATGGATCACTGTGGTATTTCACCCAGTAGATATGGGAGTTCATCTTTCTGCTGTGATGGATCACTGTGGTATTTCACCCAGTAGATATGGGAGTTCATCTTGCTGCTGTGATGGATCACTGTGGTATTTCACCCAGTAGATATGGGAGTTCATCTTTCTGCTGTGATGGATCACTGTGGTATTTCACCCAGTAGATATGGGAGTTCATCTGGCTGTGTGGTCCGGGCCCCGGGGGGTGTGATGGATCACTGTGGTATTTCACCCAGTAGATATGGGAGTTCATCTTGTTGCTGTGATGGATCACTGTGGTATTTCACCCAGTAGATATGGGAGTTTATCTTGTTGCTGTGATGGATCACTGTGGTATTTCACCCAGTAGATATGGGAGTTCATCTTTCTGCTGTGATGGATCACTGTGGTATTTCACCCAGTAGATATGGGAGTTCATCTTGTTGCTGTGATGGATCACTGTGGTATTTCACCCAGTAGATATGGGAGTTCATCTTGCTGCTGTGATGGATCACTGTGGTATTTCACCCAGTAGATATGGGAGTTCATCTTGCTGCTGTGATGGATCAATGTGGTATTTCACCCAGTAGATATGGGAGTTTATCAACATCGGGTTTTTCTAATTCTTTGTGGATCTGTGTAATCTGAGGGAAATATGTGTCTCTAATATGGTCATACATTTGGCAGGAGGTTAGGAAGTGCAGCTCAGTTTCCACCTCATTTTGTGGGCAGTGTTGCACATAGCCTGTCTTCTCTTGAGAGCCAGGTCTGCCTACGGCGGCCTTTCTCAATAGCAAGGCTATGCTCACTGAGTCTGTACATAGTCAAAGCTTTCCTTAAGTTTGGGTCAGTCACAGTGGTCAGATATTCTGCCACTGTGTCTCTCTCTGTTTAGGGACAAATAACATTCTAGTTTGCTCTGTTTTTTTGTTAATTCTTTCCAATGTGTCAAGTAATTATCTTTTGGTTTTCTCATGATGTGGTTGGGTCTAATTGTGTTGCTGTCCTGGGGCTCTGTGGGGTGTGTTTGTGAACAGAGCCCCAGGACCAGCTTGCTTAGGAGACTCTTCTCCAGGTTCATCTCTCTGTAGGTGATGGCTTTGTTATGGAAGGTTTGGGAATCGCTTCCTTTTAGGTGGTTGTAGAATTTAACGGCTCTGTTCTGGATTTTGATAATTAGCAGATATCGGTGTAATTCTGCTCTGCATGCATTATTTGGTGTTTTACGTTGTACACTGAGGATATTTTCTGCAGAATTCTGCATGAATTCTCAATTTGGTGTTTGTCCCTTTTTGTGTATATCCCTCTATTGCTATCTCTCCCTCTCCCTCTCCCTCTCTCCCTCTCTCCCTCTCTATCTCTCCCTCTCTCTCTCCCTCTCTCTCTCTCTCTGCATTTCTTTATATATATATCTCACTCTCACTCCCTGTCTCACTATCTATCTCTCTCTCACTATCTATCCCTTTTTCTCCCTCTCTCTCTCTGTTTATCTCTCTCTCCCTCTATCTATCCCTTTTTCTCTCTCTCTCTCTGTTTACATTTCTTTATATATATATCTCACTCTCACTCCCTGTCTCACTATCTATCTCTCTCCCTCTATCTCTGTGTATCTCTCTCTCCCTCTCTCTCTGTTTATCTCTGTCTCTCTCTCCCTCTATCTCCGTTTATTACTCTCTCCCTCTCTCTCTATCGATCTCTCTCTCCCCCTCTATCTTTCTCTGTCTATCCCTCTCTCCCTATCTCTCTTTCCCTCTCGCTCTCTTTATCTAACACTCCCTCTCTCCCTCTATCTCTCTCTTTATCTATCTCTCCCTCTCTATCTCTCTCCCTCTCTATCTCTCTCTCCCTCTCTATCTCTCTTTATCTATCTCTCTCTCCCTCTCTATCTCTCTCTCCCTCTCTATCTCTCTTTATCTATCTCTCTCTCCCTCTCTATCTCTCTCTCTCTCCCTCTCTATCTCTCTATCTATCTCTCTTTCCCTCTATCTATATCTCTCTCTCTCTCTCTGCAGGAATTGGTTGACTATCTGCGTAGCCACTCCCACAGTGCGGTCTACGCCTCTGCTATATCTCCTCCCATCACAGAGCAGATCCTCAGAGCCATGAAATGCATCATGGGACTGGATGGAACCACCGTGGGTGAGCAACATGTCTTCTACTCCAGAGAGGTAGCTCCAGGAACTGAGACATCCAGAGAGGTAGCTCCAGGGTCCAGGGACTGAGACATACAGAGAGGTAGCTCCAGGAACTGAGACATACAGAGAGGTAGCTCCAGGGACTGAGACATTCAGAGAGGTAGCTCCAGGAACGGTGACATACAGAGAGGTAGCTCCAGAGTCCAGGAACTGAGACATCCAGAGAGGTAGCTCCAGGAACTGAGACATACAGAGAGGTAGCTCCAGGCTCCAGGGACTGAGACATACAGAGAGGTAGCTCCAGGAACTGAGACATACAGAGAGGTAGCTCCAGGAACTGAGACATACAGAGAGGTAGCTCCAGGGACTGAGACATACAGAGAGGTAGCTCCAGGCTCCAGGAACTGAGACATACAGAGAGGTAGCTCCAGGGACTGAGACATCCA
The DNA here is from genome assembly GCF_965601325.2 of Salmo salar. NCBI lineage: Eukaryota > Metazoa > Chordata > Actinopteri > Salmoniformes > Salmonidae > Salmo > Salmo salar. The sequence goes on along the minus strand of NC_138318.1, from coordinate 41,663,033 downwards.
GAGAGGTAGCTCCAGGGTCCAGGACATACAGAGAGGTAGCTCCAGGAACTGAGACATACAGAGAGGTAGCTCCAGGGTCCAGGAACTGAGACATTCAGAGAGGTAGCTCCAGGGTCCAGGAACTGAGACATACAGAGAGGTAGCTCCAGGCTCCAGGAACTGAGACATTCAGAGAGGTAGCTCCAGGGTCCAGGAACTGAGACATACAGAGAGGTAGCTCCAGGAACTGAGACATTCAGAGAGGTAGCTCCAGGAACTGAGACATACAGAGAGGTAGCTCCAGGAACTGAGACATACAGAGAGGTAGCTCCAGGCTCCAGGAACTGAGACATCCAGAGAGGTAGCTCCAGGGTCCAGGAACTGAGACATCCAGAGAGGTAGCTCCAGGCTCCAGGAACTGAGACATTCAGAGAGGTAGCTCCAGGGTCCAGGAACTGAGACATACAGAGAGGTAGCTCCAGGGTCCAGGAACTGAGACATACAGAGAGGTAGCTCCAGGAACTGAGACATTCAGAGAGGTAGCTCCAGGAACTGAGACATACAGAGAGGTAGCTCCAGGGTCCAGGAACTGAGACATACAGAGAGGTAGCTCCAGGCTCCAGGAACTGAGACATCCAGAGAGGTAGCTCCAGGGTCCAGGAACTGAGACATCCAGAGAGGTAGCTCCAGGCTCCAGGAACTGAGACATACAGAGAGGTAGCTCGGGTCCAGGAACTGAGACATCCAGAGAGGTAGCTCCAGGGTCCAGGAACTGAGGCATACAGAGAGGTAGCTCCAGGGTCCAGGAACTGAGACATCCAGAGAGGTAGCTCCAGGGTCCAGGAACTGTGACATCCAGAGAGGTAGCTCCAGGGACTGAGACATCCAGAGAGGTAGCTCCAGGAACTGAGACATTCAGAGAGGTAGCTCCAGGGTCCAGGAACTGAGACATACATTGCATTGTGAGGGAGAGTCTCTGATCTTGGCAAGATGTGAGTGTAGTACATCAAATCCTATGTCCATCAGGCGGACATATCAGAACCATCTGGCTGCAGCAGAGTAGAGAGGAGGAAGATGGGGGGGGGGGAGAGCCCTAGTCCCATACTAACTCTGTCTCCAGGCCTGGGTTGGACCCCTCATCACTAGTCCTAGTCCCATACACTCTCTCGCTCTCTCTCTGTCTCGCTCTCTCTCTCTCTCTGTCTCTCTGTCTGTCTCGCTCTCTCTCTCTCTCTCTCTCTCTCTCTGTCTCTCTCTCTCTGTCTCTCTCTCTCTGTCTCTCTCTCTCTGTCTCTGTCTCTCTGTCTCTATCTGTCTCTCGTCTCTGCTCTCCGTCTCTCTCTGTCTCTCTCTGTCTCTCTCTTCTCTCTCTCTCTTCTCTCTCTCTCTCTCTCTCTCTCTCTAGGTCAGGCCAGGGTGCACCAGCTAGCAGAGAACACACGCTACTTCAGGTCACGCCTTCAGGAGATGGGCTTCATCATCTATGGTAACGATTATTCTCCCGTGGTCCCGATTCTGCTCTACATGCCAGGAAAAGTTGTGTAAGTTAACTTTACTTTGTTACGTTTATTTGACAGGGACACTGATTCTATCCCTTCTGGTCTACATGACGGGGGAAAAGTGTAACTGTCAAAAGTTACCTTTTTTTATATATATATATATTTGTGTATGTTTTTATTGTGAAGGAACTGAATGGAGGGGATAGATTATAACCCTTACCACTAGGGGGCGTCTCACAAGGAACCTTCACCCAGAAAATAATCTGCTTCCTCTGTTTATGGGCGTAGTTCTTATTCTTATTCTTCTTCTGCTGACATACAGTTACAGATACGTTAAAATGTGATGGTTTCTGTCCAGAGGTCACGTCAACATCTGAATGTGTTTAAAACGGGCTGTTGCTTTCGTAACGACATTCAGTTACCTTTTTATCTTTCCACGCTGTTTAAATTAATCGAGTTACTTTCACAATAAATTGTGATCTGCCTTTTTAAATCTGTTTTTTGAAAGCATGACAGGTGCTCGTTTTACCCGAGGGGGTCAGTTGAGAAGCTAAAAGATGACTTTGAACGTGTTTAATGTCTCTAGATAAAAACATTAATAATGAAAAGTGAAATAAATAAATAAAAATGAACAGTAAACATTACACTCACAGATATTACAAATGACATTATGTAACAATTGTCTTCAAAAATGGACCAAGGCGCAGCGGGAATGTGGATACTCATATTTTAATTTTTTTAAAAAAGAGTAAAGCATCCACCGGAAAAATAAGCAAGACAGCAACAGTTTTACAGGCTATATAAACGCAGTGCAAAAACAACTACCCACAACTCCAAAGAAAAACACACACTCCTATATAGGACTCCCAATCAAAGGCAACTCAACACACCTGCCTTCAATTGGGAGTCCCAATCACCAACACAACCATTCACACACACAAAACCCCCTGCCACATCCTGACCAAAACTAACACAATTACGCCCTCTGCTGGTCAGGACGTGACACATTATGTCTACAGTCGTGGCCAAAAAGTTTTGAGAATGACACAAATATTAATTTCCACAAAGTTTGCTGCTTCAGTGTCTTTAGATATTTTTGTCAGATGTTACTATGGAATACTGAAGTATAATTACAAGCATTTCATAAGTGTCAAAGGCTTTTATTGACAATTACATGAAGTTGATGCAAAGAGTCAATATTTGCAGTGTTGTCCCTTCTTTTTCAAGACCTCTGCAATCCGCCCTGGCAGGCTGTCAATTAACTTCTGGGCCACATCCTGACTGATGGCAGCCCAGTCTTGCATAATCAATGCTTGGAGTTTGTCAGAATTTGTGGGTTTTTGTTTGTCCACCCGCCTCTTGAGGATTGACCACTAGTTCTCAATGGGATTAAGGTTTGACCATGTGAGCCGGTAATAAACAACACAACACAGACCAAATGTCCAGGGCCCTAGTGTGTGTCCAGGGCCCTAGTGTGTGTCCAGGGCCCTAGTGTGTGTCCAGGGCCCTAGTGTGTGTCCTAGTGTGTGTCCTAGTGTGTGTCCTAGTGTGTGTCCTAGTGTGTGTCCTAGTGTGTGTCCTAGTGTGTGTCCTAGTGTGTGTCCTAGTGTGTGTCCTAGTGTGTGTCCTAGTGTGTGTCCTAGTGTGTGTCCTAGTGTGTGTCCTAGTGTGTGTCCTAGTGTGTGTCCTAGTGTGTGTCCTAGTGTGTGTCCTAGTGTGTGTCCTAGTGTGTGTCCTAATGGGTGTCCTAGTGTGTGTTCTAATGGGTGTCCTAGTGTGTGTCCTAGTGTGTGTCCTAGTGTGTGTCCTAGTGTGTGTCCTAGTGTGTGTCCTAGTGGGTGTCCTAGTGTGTGTCCTAGTGTGTGTCCTAGTGTGTGTCCTAGTGTGTGTCCTAATGGGTGTCCTAGTGTGTGTCCTAGTGTGTGTCCTAGTGTGTGTCCTAGTGGCGTGTCCTAGTGTGTGTCCTAGTGTGTGTCCTAGTGTGTGTCCTAGTGTGTGTCCTAGTGTGTGTCCTAGTGTGTGTCCTAGTGTGTGTCCTAGTGTGTGTTCTAGTGTGTGTCCTAGTGTGTGTCCTAGTGTGTGTCCTAGTGGGTGTCCTAGTGTGTGTCCTAGTGTGTGTCCTAGTGTGTGTCCTAGTGTGTGTCCTAGTGTGTGTCCTAGTGTGTGTCCTAGTGTGTGTCCTAGTGTGTGTCCTAGTGTGTGTTCTAATGGGTGTCCTAGTGTGTGTTCTAGTGTGTGTCCTAGTGTGTGTTCTAGTGTGTGTTCTAATGGGTGTCCTAGTGTGTGTCCTAGTGTGTGTTCTAGTGGGTGTCCTAGTGTGTGTTCTAATGGGTGTCCTAGTGTGTGTCCTAGTGTGTGTTCTAGTGTGTGTTCTAATGGGTGTCCTAGTGTGTGTCCTAGTGTGTGTCCTAGTGTGTGTTCTAATGGGTGTCCTAGTGTGTGTTCTAGTGTGTGTCCTAGTGTGTGTTCTAGTGTGTGTCCTAGTGTGTGTCCTAGTGTGTGTCCTAGTGTGTGTTCTAATGGGTGTCCTAGTGTGTGTTCTAGTGTGTGTCCTAGTGTGTGTCCTAGTGTGTGTTCTAGTGTGTGTTCTAATGGGTGTCCTAGTGTGTGTCCTAGTGTGTGTCCTAGTGTGTGTCCTAGTGTGTGTTCTAGTGTGTGTCCTAGTGTGTGTCCTAGTGTGGTGTTCCTAGTGTGTGTTCTAGTGTGTGTTCTAATGGGTGTCCTAGTGTGTGTCCTAGTGTGTGTCCTAGTGTGTGTTCTAGTGTGTGTCCTAGTGTGTGTTCTAGTGGTGTCCTAGTGTGTGTCCTAGTGTGTGTTCTAATGGGTGTCCTAGTGTGTGTCCTAGTGTGTGTCCTAGTGTGTGTTCTAATGGGTGTCCTAGTGTGTGTTCTAGTGTGTGTCCTAGTGTGTGTCCTAGTGTGTGTTCTAATGGGTGTCCTAGTGTGTGTCCTAGTGTGTGTCCTAGTGTGTGTCCTAGTGTGTGTTCTAATGGGTGTCCTAGTGTGTGTCCTAGTGTGTGTTCTAGTGTGTGTCCTAGTGTGTGTCCTAGTGGGTGTCCTAGTGTGTGTTCTAGTGTGTGTTCTAGTGTGTGTTCTAATGGGTGTCCTAGTGTGTGTTCTAGTGTGTGTTCTAGTGTGTGTTCTAATGGGTGTCCTAGTGTGTGTTCTAGTGTGTGTCCTAGTGTGTGTTCTAGTGTGTGTTCTAGTGTGTGTTCTAATGGGTGTCCTAGTGTGTGTTCTAGTGTGGTGTTCTAGTGTGTGTTCTAGTGTGTGTTCTAATGGGTGTCCTAGTGTGTGTTCTAGTGTGTGTTCTAATGGGTGTCCTAGTGTGTGTTCTAATGGGTGTCCTAGTGTGTGTTCTAGTGTGTGTTCTAGTGTGTGTTCTAGTGTGTGTCCTAGTGTGTGTTCTAGTGTGTGTTCTAATGGGTGTTCTAGTGTGTGTCCTAGTGTGTGTTCTAATGGGTGCCCTAGTGTGTGTCCTAATGGGTGTCCTAGTGTGTGTCCTAGTGTGTGTTCTAATGGGTGTCCTAGTGTGTGTCCTAGTGTGTGTCCTAGTGTGTGTCCTAGTGTGTGTCCTAGTGTGTGTTCTAATGGGTGTCCTAGTGTGTGTCCTAGTGTGTGTTCTAATGGGTGTCCTAGTGTGTGTCCTAGTGTGTGTTCTAATGGGTGTCCTAGTGTGTGTCTAATGGGTGTTCTAGTGTGTGTTCTAATGGGTGTTCTAGTGTGTGTTCTAGTGGGTGTTCTAGTGTGTGTCCTAGTGTGTGTTCTAGTGTGTGTTCTAATGGGTGTCCTAGTGTGTGTCCTAGTGTGTGTCCTAGTGTGTGTCCTAGTGTGTGTTCTAATGGGTGTCCTAGTGTGTCCTAGTGTGTGTCCTAGTGTGTGTTCTAATGGGTGTCCTAGTGTGTGTCCTAGTGTGTGTTCTAGTGTGTGTTCTAATGTGTGTCCTAGTGTGTGTTCTAGTGTGTGTCCTAGTGTGTGTTCTAATGGGTGTCCTAGTGTGTGTCCTAGTGTGTGTCCTAGTGTGTGTTCTAGTGTGTGTTCTAGTGTGTGTCCTAGTGTGTGTCCTAGTGTGTGTCCTAGTGTGTGTTCTAGTGTGTGTTCTAATGGGTGTCCTAGTGTGTGTTGTAGTGTGTGTTCTAATGTGTGTCCTAGTGTGTGTTCTAGTGTGTGTCCTAGTGTGTGTTCTAATGGGTGTCCTAGTGTGTGTCCTAGTGTGTGTCCTAGTGTGTGTCCTAGTGTGTGTTCTAGTGTGTGTTCTAGTGTGTGTTCTAATGGGTGTCCTAGTGTGTGTCCTAGTGTGTGTCCTAGTGTGTGTCCTAGTGTGTGTTCTAATGGGTGTCCTAGTGTGTGTCCTAGTGTGTGTCCTAGTGTGTGTTCTAATGGGTGTTCTAGTGTGTGTCCTAGTGTGTGTTCTAGTGTGTGTCCTAGTGTGTGTCCTAGTGTGTGTCCTAGTGTGTGTTCTAATGGGTGTCCTAGTGTGTGTCCTAGTGTGTGTCCTAGTGTGTGTTCTAATGGGTGTCCTAGTGTGTGTCCTAGTGTGTGTCCTAGTGTGTGTTCTAATGGGTGTCCTAGTGTGTGTCCTAGTGTGTGTCCTAGTGTGTGTTCTAATGGGTGTCCTAGTGTGTGTCCTAGTGGGTGTCCTAGTGTGTGTCCTAGTGGGTGTCCTAGTGTGTGTCCTAGTGTGTGTTCTAATGGGTGTCCTAGTGTGTGTTCTAATGGGTGTCCTAGTGTGTGTCCTAGGGTGTCCTAGTGTGTGTCCTAGTGTGTGTCCTAGTGTGTGTTCTAGTGTGTGTCCTAGTGGGTGTCCTAGTGGGTGTCCTAGTGTGTGTTCTAATGGGTGTCCTAGTGTGTGTCCTAGTGGGTGTCCTAGTGTGTGTCCTAGTGTGTGTCCTAGTGTGTGTCCTAGTGTGTGTCCTAGTGTGTGTCCTAGTGTGTGTCCTATGGGTGTCCTAGTGTGTGTCCTAGTGTGTGTCCTAGTGTGTGTCCTAGTGGGTGTCCTAGTGTGTGTCCTATGGGTGTCCTAGTGTGTGTCCAGGGCCCTAGTGTGTGTCCAGGGCCCTAGTGTGTATCCAGGGCCCTAGTGTGTGTCCAGGGCCCTAGTGTGTGTCCAGGGCCCTAGTGTGTGTCCAGGGCCCTAGTGTGTGTCCAGGGCCCTAGTGTGTGTCCAGGGCCCTAGTGTGTGTCCAGGGCCCTAGTGTGTGTCCAGGGCCCTAGTGTGTGTCCAGGGCCCTAGTGTGTTTCCAGGGCCCTAGTGTGTGTCCAGGGCCCTAGTGTGTGTCCAGGGCCCTAGTGTGTGTCCAGGGCCCTAGTGTGTGTCCAGGGCCCTAGTGTGTGTCCAGGGCCCTAGTGTGTATCCAGGGTCCTAGTGTGTATCCAGGGTCCTAGTGTGTATCCAGGGCCCTAGTGTGTATCCAGGGTCCTAGTGTGTATCCAGGGTCCTAGTGTAAAGCTGGCTGTGTTTAACACTGTCAGTTGTTTTCTCATGGGGTCTAGATGGTCTCAGCCTTTTTATGACAGCTGGTAACGTAAAGAACGCTTTAAATACGGAGATTTATTCATACATCATGTTTCACGTCTTTTACAATGTGACTGTGTTCTGCTGCCGCAGGGCTTTCTCTCGTGCCATGCTGGAGAGGAAGATCGGAGTGGTGGTGGTAGGGTTCCCTGCTACGCCCATCACCGAGGCACGGGCACGCTTCTGTCTGTCTGCTACACACACCAAGGCCATGCTCGACCAGGTGAGCACACACACACACACACACACACACACACACACACGGAGAGAGATGCAAACACACACAAAGAGACACACACACACAGAGACACAAACACACACACACACACGGAGACACACACACACACAGAGAGAGACGCAAACACACAGAGACACGCACACACACACACACACACAGAGATGCGCACACACACACACACAGAGATGCAAACACACACACACACAGAGACACACACAGAGATGCAAACACACACACAGAGAGACACACACACAGAGACACACACACACAGAGACGCACACACACACACAGAGACACACACAAACACACACACAGAGAGACGCAAACACACACACACACGTCTGTACATAGTCAAAAGCTTTCCTTGAATTTGTGTCGGTCCAGTGGTCAGGTATAGAGGTCGACCGATTATTGGAGGACCCCCCCCAAAAAAAACGATGCCGATTAATCGGCCGATTTCTAGATATATTTGTAGTAATGACAATTACAACAATACTGAATGAACAATAACACTTTTATTTTAACTTAATACATAAATAAAATATATTTAGTGTCAAATTAATAATGAAACATGTTCAATTTGGTTTAAATAATGCAAAAACAAAGTGTTGGAGAAGAAAGTAAAAGTGCAATATGTGCCATGTAAAAAAGCTAACGTTTAAGGTCCTTGCTCAGAACATGAGAACATATGAAAGCTGGTGGTTCCTTTTAACATGAGTCTTCAATATTCCCAGGTAAGAAGTTTTAGGTTGTAGTTATTATAGGAATTATAGGACTATTTCTCTATATCATTTGTATTTCATATACCTTTGACTATTGGATGTTCTTATAGGCACTATAGTATTGCCAGCCTAATCTCGGGAGTTGATAGGCTTGAAGGCATAAACAGCGTAATGCTTGAGGCACAGCGAAGAGCTGCTGGCAAATGCAGGAAAGTGCTGTTTGAATGAATGCTTACGAGCCTGCTGCTGCCTACCACCGCTCAGTCAGACTGCTCTAACAAATATCAAATCATAGACTTAATTATAATATAATAAACACACAGAAACACGAGCCTTAGGTCATTAATATGGTCAAATCTGGAAACTATCATTTAGAAAACAAATGTTTATTCTTTCAGTGAAATACGGATCCGTTCTGTATTTTATCTAACGGGTGGCATCCCTAAGTCTAAATATTGCTGTTACATTGCACAACCTTCAATGTTATGTCATAATTATGTAAAATACTGGCTCCTTGCTGCACTCGAGTAACAGGTAGTCAGCCTGCCAGGCAGTCTTCTCGTGGATTGCAATTTAATCGGCCATAATTGGCCATGCCGATTAATCGGTCGACCTCTAGTCAGGCATTCTACCACTGTGTACTCTCTGTTTAGGGACAAATAGCATTCTAGTTTGCTCTGTTTTTTTGTTAATTCTTTCCAATGTGTCAAGTAATTATCTTTCTGTTTTGTCATGATTTGGTTGGGTCTAATTCTGTTGCTGTCCTGGGGCTCTGTGGGGTCTGTTTGTGTTTGTGAACAGAGCCCCAGGACCAGCTTGCTTAGGGGACTCTTCTCCAGGTTCATCTCTCTGTAGGTGATGGCTCTGTTACGGAAGGTTTGGGAATCGCTTCCTTTTAGGTGGTTGTAGAATTTAACGGCTCTTTTCTGGATTTTTGATAATTAGCTGGTATCGGCCTAATTCTGCTCTGCATGGATTATTTGGTGTTTTACGTTGGACACAGAGGATATTTTGGTGTTTGTCCCATTTTGTGAATTCTTTGTGTTGTTTGTTGAGAGTTTTCCAATTTTCCCAGAAGTGGTTAGAATCTATGGATTCTTCAGTTACATTGAGCTGATTTCCTGACGTGCTGTTCCTTCTTTATCCGTAGTGTATTTCTGTATTGTTTTTAGTGCAGGGTTATCGGAGAGAGAGAGAGAGGGAAAAAAAAAAGATTTGTATTTTTTGGGGTTCAATTTTTATTTTCATTTGGGAAATCTGTTCAAGTATTTCCACGCACAACAGAGAGACACGTAACGATATACAAATGTAAAACAAGGTTTGAAATGATTACGTTTTAGTCAAATATTATGTCTGTTTGGGCTTCTTGCGGTCAATTTACGGTCTAGTAGTTATTTGTAATTATGTTCTGGCCCTCGACCACTAAAGAAATCCACAGCTGAATCTAGTTGTTTAGTGATTCAACATAGTGAAGATCTCAGGTTTTCTGGGTCTCTATGATTTTGGTTGGACAGGTTTCTACATTTCTTCCTTAGGTTTTTGCATTCTTTATCACTGAACGATCATTTTGGGGTAAGAAATATTCTCTTAGGTCTGAGTATTTGTCACAGTGTAATAGGAAATGCAGCTCTGTCTCTACCTCTCCCCTGGAGCAGAGTGAGCACAGCCTGTCCTCTCTGGGCAGCCAGACTGTCCTCTCTGGGCAGCCAGACTGTCCTCTCTGGGCAGCCAGACTGTCCTCTCTGGGCAGCCAGACTGTCCTCTCTGGGCAGCCAGACTGTCCTCTCTGGGCAGCCAGGTTGGTCTGTGACGACCGGTCTCTATAGCCAGACTGTCCTCTCTGAGTCTCTACCTAGTCAGTGTTTTCCATCAGTCACAGTGGTCAGATAATCTGCCACCATGTACTGTACCTCCTCTCTCCCTCTCTCTCCCTTTCTCTCTCCCTCCCTCTTCCTCTCCCTCTCTCTCTCTATCTCTCTCCCTCCCTCCCTCCCTCCCTCCCTCCCTCTCTCTCTCTCTCTCCCCCTCCCTCTCGCCCTTTCTACCTCCCTCCCTCTCTCCCCCTCCTTCTCTCTCTCTCTCCCCCTCGCCCTTTCTACCTCCCTCCCTCTCTCCCTCTCTCCCCCTCCCTCTCGCCCTCTCTCTCTCTCCCCCTCCCTCTCGCCCTTTCTACCTCCCTCCCTCTCTCCCCTTCCTTCTCTCCCTCTCTAACAGTATATTTTCTCTTCCCCCCCCCAGGTGTTGTTTGATCTGAACCAGTTAGGAGATGATTTGTGTCTGAAGTTCTCCCGGAGGAAATATTCTCCTCGTCCACAACAACAACACAACGACGACGACACGACAACGACAACGACGACACAGACTTTGAGCAGGACAGTCAGCTAATAGACTGATAGGATGACCCCTGACCTTTGCACTGAGAGAATGTTATGGTGGTTCCATGGCAACAGGGAATAGCCATATGTCCTAATAATGTGTCCTTTACCCTAAAGTGTGCACTCCGACCCCACGAATATAAAAAGCATTGGATTGGTGTAAGCATGGGTTAGACAGTATCCGCCATTTTGTCTTGTACCAGTCCATAATGGAAAGTGAACAGGTCACACAAAGACAGATTGTTGGGATACTGAGTGGGCCTCTGTCTTCCCTGAGACCCCACTCTCTCAATACACAGAGAGAGTGGGGTCTCATCTCTACCAGTCCAATACACAGAGAGAGTGGGGTCTCATCTCTACCAGTCCAATACACTGAGAGAGTGGGGTCTCATCTCTACCAGTCCAATACACAGAGAGAGTGGGGTCTCATCTCTACCGGTCTAATACACAGAGAGAGTGGGGTCTCATCTCTACCAGTCCAATACGCTGAGAGAGTGGGGTCTCATCTCTACCAGTCCAATACACAGAGAGAGTGGGGTCTCATCTCTACCAGTCCAATACACAGAGAGAGTGGGGTCTCATCTCTACCAGTCCAATACACTGAGAGAGTGGGGTCTCATCTCTACCAGTCCAATACGCTGAGAGAGTGGGGTCTCATCTCTACCAGTCCAATACACAGAGAGAGTGGGGTCTCATCTCTACCAGTCCAATACGCTGAGAGAGTGGGGTCTCGTCTCTACCGGTCTAATACACTGAGAGAGTGGGGTCTCATCTCTACCGGTCTAATACACTGAGAGAGTGGGGTCTCATCTCTACCGGTCTAATACACTGAGAGAGTGGGGTCTCATCTCTACCGGTCTAATACACAGAGAGAGTGGGGTCTCATCTCTACCAGTCCAATACACAGAGAGAGTGGGGTCTCATCTCTACCGGTCTAATACACTGAGAGAGTGGGGTCTCATCTCTACCGGTCTAATACACAGAGAGAGTGGGGTCTCATCTCTACCAGTCCAATACACAGAGAGAGTGGGGTCTCATCTCTACCAGTCCAATACACAGAGAGAGTGGGGTCTCATCTCTACCAGTCCAATACACAGAGAGAGTGGGGTCTCATCTCTACCAGTCCAATACGCTGAGAGAGTGGGGTCTCGTCTCTACCAGTCCAATACACTGAGAGAGTGGGGTCTCATCTCTACCAGTCCAATACACTGAGAGAGTGGGGTCTCATCTCTACCGGTCTAATACACAGAGAGAGTGGGGTCTCATCTCTACCAGTCCAATACACTGAGAGAGTGGGGTCTCATCTCTACCAGTCCAATACACAGAGAGAGTGGGGTCTCATCTCTACCAGTCTAATACACAGAGAGAGTGGGGTCTCATCTCTACCAGTCCAATACACAGAGAGAGTGGGGTCTCATCTCTACCAGTCCAATACGCTGAGAGAGTGGGGTCTCGTCTCTACCAGTCCAATACACAGAGAGTGGGGTCTCATCTCTACCAGTCCAATACACTGAGAGAGTGGGGTCTCATCTCTACCAGTCTAATACACTGAGAGAGTGGGGTCTCATCTCTACCAGTCCAATACACAGAGAGAGTGGGGTCTCATCTCTACCAGTCCAATACACAGAGAGAGTGGGGTCTCATCTCTACCAGTCCAATACACAGAGAGAGTGGGGTCTCATCTCTACCGGTCTAATACACTGAGAGAGTGGGGTCTCATCTCTACCGGTCTAATACACTGAGAGAGTGGGGTCTCATCTCTACCAGTCCAATACACAGAGAGAGTGGGGTCTCATCTCTACCAGTCTAATACACTGAGAGAGTGGGGTCTCATCTCTACCAGTCCAATACACAGAGAGAGTGGGGTCTCATCTCTACCAGTCTAATACACAGAGAGAGTGGGGTCTCATCTCTACCAGTCTAATACACTGAGAGAGTGGGGTCTCATCTCTACCGGTCTAATACACTGAGAGAGTGGGGTCTCGTCTCTACCAGTCCAATACACAGAGAGAGTGGGGTCTCATCTCTACCAGTCCAATACACTGAGAGAGTGGGGTCTCATCTCTACCGGTCTAATACGCTGAGAGATTGGGGTCTCATCTCTATCTTATACAACCATAAGGAAAGTCCAGTGCCAACGGTGATGGCTGCTGCTCCATGCTGTATATAGCAGTATGTGTTCACATTACAATATCAATTAAGAGATCATATACATTTCTTGTCGTTATACAAGACAACCAATAATCCCAGGCTGTCACTGGAACTGAGAATGTTTTGTTAACTGGTTGGCACGATTTAAATTGTTCAAGGAATTAATGTATCTGATTTAAATAAATGTTATGTTAATTAATGTATCTGATTTAAATAAATGTTATGTTAATTAATGTATCTGATTTAAATAAATGTTATATTCATTAATGTATCTGAGTTAAATAAATGTTACATTAATTAATGTATCTGATTTAAATAAATGTTATATTAATTAATGTATCTGAGTTAAATGTTACATTTGTTGAATCTTTGGCATCATTAAATTGAAGACTGTGATTTTATCAAATCAATTCTTTGGAATTATTATTACGTGATTAAACTTACCATGTAACTGTAATTAACTAGGAAGTTGGGGCACCAAGGAAAATCTTAAGATTACAAAGTTATAATTTTCCTAACATAACTCTTCAGATATTTTAACATCTGATCAATTAGTCTTCGAATTAATGAATTATTCTTTACCTCACGTTAGTCTCATTCCAAACATCGTAAATTGTTTATCTGCACGAACCCAGTTTTTACTATGAATCATCCATACATCAATTGTCTTAGTCATTTATTTACTAACTAAATAATCACAGAAATGCATAAACAAACAAACAGTAGATATGGTTACAAGGAAATGATAGGTGGATGTTCCCTAGTGGGCTAAACCGACATGACGGCTTGGTGGACAAAGGGAAGTACAGAGAAGGGCGGGAATTACAAGAATCACTACACAGTTGATAATTATTAATTGAAATGTTAATCCTTCGCACATGAACGCTCATTCATTCGGGAATAACTGCAATCAATATAAATATATTTACGCTCAAAGTGTGTCGTCGTGATCTCTGTTGAAATCTTCCGTCTTTCTGTTGGAAAGTTAATCTGATCGTCTCTCGTGGTTCGGCTGGATACTTCAGAGTAACATTCAGAAATGTTCTTGTAGAATAGATGTTTCGGCAGTTGTCGGTCTTTGCGTTCAATGGTACATAATTCCTAGCCGCAGACTAGTAATTAGTATCGAAGAGTTGCTCTTATTCTGTCGGAATCGATAGTCTCAGAGTTAACAACAATCATTACAACCTTAGCTTATACTGAGATTCCTGTGGTCTCTACTCAACCTTATCTCCCTCGATGCTCGAGGTAGGCATGGTCTGAAGGGAATTTCCTCAGGTGGGGGTTATATTCGTAACAGTAGAAAAGGGCCAGATCGATGTCTGTGCTCATGGTGGCCGGGCCAATGATTTAGTTAAACTTTTAAACAGAAATACAATTCTGAGATAACAGAATCTGGGTGTAAGAGGGGAAAGGCACTCGCTATACCTACAGAGGGACCCGTCATGACACATCAATGAATGTACCTCTGTGTCCGTTGGGGCCATGACATGATCTACTTATTCAACTCAGTTTACTTTCTGTAGGAGCAGAATCCCTCTCTCGCTCTCCTCTCTCCTTCCTTCCCTCGCTCTCCTCTCTCCTTCCTTCCCTCGCTCTCCTCTCTCCTTCCTTCCCTCGCTCTCCTTCCCTCCCCCTCTTCTCTCCTTCCCCCAGCTCTCTCTCTCTCCTTCCCTCGCTCTCCTCTCTCCTTCCTTCCCTCGCTCTCCTCTCTCCTTCCTTCCCTCGCTCTCCTTCCCTCCTCCCTCTTGCTCTCCTTCCCCCACTCTCTTCTCTCCTTCCCTCGCTCTCCTCTCTCCTTCCTTCCCTCGCTCTCCTCTCTCCTTCCTTCCCTCGCTCTCCTCTCTCCTTCCTTCCCTCGCTCTCCTCTCTCCTTCCTTCCCTCGCTCTCCTCTCTCCTTCCTTCCCTCGCTCTCCTCTCTCCTTCCCTCGCTCTCCTCTCTCCTTCCTTCCCTCGCTCTCCTCTCTCCTTCCTTCCCTCGCTCTCCTCTCTCCTTCCTTCCCTCGCTCTCCTCTCTCCTTCCTCTCCCTCTCTCTCCCTCGCTCTCCTCTCTCCTTCCCTCGCTCTCCTCTCTCCTTCCTTCCCTCGCTCTCCTCTCTCCTTCCTTCCCTCGCTCTCCTCTCTCCTTCCTTCCCTCGCTCTCCTCTCTCCTTCCTTCCCTCGCTCTCCTCTCTCCTTCCTTCCCTCGCTCTCCCTCTCCTTCCTCTCTCCCCTCTTCTCTCCTTCCCCCACTCTCTTCTCTCCTTCCCTCGCTCTCCTCTCTCCTTCCTTCCCTCGCTCTCCTCTCTCCTTCCTTCCCTCGCTCTCCTCTCTCCTTCCTTCCCTCGCTCTCCTCTCTCCTTCCTTCCCTCGCTCTCCTCTCTCCTTCCTTCCCTCGCTCTCCTCTCTCCTTCCTTCCCTCGCTCTCCTCTCTCTTCCCTCGCTCTCCTCTCTCCTTCCTTCCCTCGCTCTCCTCTCTCCTTCCTTCCCTCGCTCTCCTCTCTCCTTCCCTCGCTCTCCTCTCTCCTTCCCTCGCTCTCCTCTCTCCTTCCCTCGCTCTCCTCTCTCCTTCCTTCCCTCGCTCTCCTCTCTCCTT
Source organism: Salmo salar (assembly GCF_965601325.2). Classification (NCBI taxonomy): domain Eukaryota; kingdom Metazoa; phylum Chordata; class Actinopteri; order Salmoniformes; family Salmonidae; genus Salmo; species Salmo salar. The sequence continues at coordinate 41,647,979 of NC_138318.1, read as the reverse complement.
CCTTCCCTCGCTCTCCTCTCTCCTTCCTTCCCTCGCTCTCCTCTCTCCTTCCTTCCCTCGCTCTCCTCTCTCCTTCCCTCGCTCTCCTCTCTCCTTCCTTCCCTCGCTCTCCTCTCTCCTTCCTTCCCTCGCTCTCCTCTCTCCTTCCTTCCCTCGCTCTCCTCTCCTTCCCTCCCTCTCTTCTCTCCTTCCCCCACTCTCTTCTCTCCTTCCCTCGCTCTCCTCTCTTCTTCCTTCCCTCGCTCTCCTCTCTCCTTCCTTCCCTCGCTCTCCTCTCTCCTTCCTTCCCTCGCTCTCCTCTCTCCTTCCTTCCCTCGCTCTCCTCTCTCCTTCCTTCCCTCGCTCTCCTCTCTCCTTCCTTCCCTCCCCCTCTTCTCTCCTTCCCCCACTCTCTTCTCTCCTTCCCTCGCTCTCCTCTCTCCTTCCTTCCCTCGCTCTCTTCTCTCCTTCCTTCCCTCGCTCTCCTCTCTCCTTCCTTCCCTCGCTCTCCTCTCTCCTTCCTTCCCTCGCTCTCCTCTCTCCTTCCTTCCCTCGCTCTCCTCTCTCCTTCCTTCCCTCGCTCTCCTCTCTCCTTCCTTCCCTCGCTCTCCTCTCTCCTTCCCTCGCTCTCCTCTCTCCTTCCTTCCCTCGCTCTCCTCTCTCCTTCCTTCCCTCGCTCTCCTCTCTCCTTCCTTCCCTCGCTCTCCTCTCTCCTTCCTTCCCTCGCTCTCCTCTCTCCTTCCTTCCCTCGCTCTCCTCTCTCCTTCCTTCCCTCGCTCTCCTCTCTCCTTCCTTCCCTCGCTCTCCTCTCTCCTTCCTTCCCTCGCTCTCCTCTCTCCTTCCTTTCCTCGCTCTCCTCTCTCCTTCCTTCCCTCGCTCTCCTCTCTCCTTCCTTCCCTCGCTCTCCTCTCTCCTTCCTTCCCTCGCTCTCTCTCCTTCCCTCGCTCTCCTCTCTCCTTCCCTCGCTCTCCTCTCTCCTTCCTTCCCTCGCTCTCCTCTCTCCTTCCTTCCCTCGCTCTCCTCTCTCCTTCCTTCCCTCGCTCTCCTCTCTCCTTCCTCTCGCTCTCCTCTCTCCTTCCCTCGCTCTCCTCTCTCCTTCCCTCGCTCTCCTTCTCTCCTTCCCTCGCTCTCCTTCTCTCCTTCCCTCGCTCTCCTCTCTCCTTCCTTCCCTCGCTCTCCTCTCTCCTTCCTTCCCTCGCTCTCCTCTCTCCTTCCCTCGCTCTCCTCTCTCCTTCCTTCCCTCGCTCTCCTCTCTCCTTCCTTCCCTCGCTCTCCTCTCTCCTTCCTTCCCTCGCTCTCCTCTCTCCTTCCTTCCCTCGCTCTCCTCTCTCCTTCCTTCCCTCGCTCTCCTCTCTCCTTCCTTCCCTCGCTCTCCTCTCTCCTTCCTTCCCTCGCTCTCCTCTCTCCTTCCTTCCCTCGCTCTCTCTCTCTCCTTCCCTCGCTCTCCTCTCTCCTTCCCTCGCTCTCCTCTCTCCTTCCTTCCCTCGCTCTCCTCTCTCCTTCCTTCCCTCGCTGTCCTCTCTCCTTCCTTCCCTCGCTCTCCTTCCCTCCCTCTTTCTCCTTCCCTCGCTCTCCTCTCTCCTTCCCCCGCTCTCCTCTCTCCTTCCTTCCCTCGCTCTCCTCTCTCCTTCCTTCCCTCGCTCTCCTCTCTCCTTCCTTCCCTCGCTCTCCTCTCTCCTTCCTTCCCTCGCTCTCCTCTCTCCTTCCTTCCCTCGCTCTCCTCTCTCCTTCCTTCCCTCGTTCTCCTCCTTCCTTCGCTCTCCTCTCTCCTTCCTTCCCTCGCTCTCCTCTCTCCTTCCTTCCCTCGCTCTCCTCTCTCCTTCCTTCCCTCGCTCTCCTCTCTCCTTCCTTCCCTCGCTCTCCTCTCTCCTTCCCTCCCGGTCTCCTTCTCTGGGCTCAACACTGTATCTTACTCTGACAGCACCAGTACCCTCCACCCTTACTCTGCAGCACCAGTACCCTCCACCCTTACTCTGCAGCACCAGTACCCTCCACCCTTACTCTGCAGCACCAGTACCCTCCACCCTTACTCTGCAGCACCAGTACCCTCCACCCTTACTCTGCAACACCAGTACCCTCCACCCTTACTCTGCAACACCAGTACCCTCCACCCTTACTCTGCAGCACCAGTACCCTCCACCCTTACTCTGCAACACCAGTACCCTCCACCCTTACTCTGCAGCACCAGTACCCTCCACCCTTACTCTGCAGCACCAGTACCCTCCACCCTTACTCTGCAGCACCAGTACCCTCCACCCTTACTCTGCAGCACCAGTACCCTCCACCCTTACTCTGCAGCACCAGTACCCTCCACCCTTACTCTGCAGCACCAGTACCCTCCACCCTTACTCTGCAGCACCAGTACCCTCCACCCTTACTCTGCAGCACCAGTACCCTCCACCCTTACTCTGCAGCACCAGTACCCTCCACCCTTACTCTGCAACACCAGTACCCTCCACCCTTACTCTGCAGCACCAGTACCCTCCACCCTTACTCTGCAGCACCAGTACCCTCCACCCTTACTCTGCAACACCAGTACCCTCCACCCTTACTCTGCAGCACCAGTACCCTCCACCCTTACTCTGCAACACCAGTACCCTCCACCCTTACTCTGCAGCACCAGTACCCTCCACCCTTACTCTGCAGCACCAGTACCCTCCACCCTTACTCTACAACACCAGTACCCTCCACCCTTACTCTGCAGCACCAGTACCCTCCACCCTTACTCTGCAGCACCAGTACCCTCCACCCTTACTCTGCAAGCACCAGTACCCTCCACCCTTACTCTGCAGCACCAGTACCCTCCACCCTTACTCTACAGCACCAGTACCCTCCACCCTTACTCTGCAGCACCAGTACCCTCCACCCTTACTCTGCAACACCAGTACCCTCCACCCTTACTCTGCAGCACCAGTACCCTCCACCCTTACTCTGCAGCACCAGTACCCTCCACCCTTACTCTGCAGCACCAGTACCCTCCACCCTTACTCTGCAGCACCAGTACCCTCCACCCTTACTCTGCAGCACCAGTACCCTCCACCCTTACTCTGCAGCACCAGTACCCTCCACCCTTACTCTACAACACCAGTACCCTCCACCCTTACTCTACAACACCAGTACCCTCCACCCTTACTCTGCAGCACCAGTACCCTCCACCCTTACTCTACAACACCAGTACCCTCCACCCTTACTCTACAGCACCAGTACCCTCCACCCTTACTCTGCAGCACCAGTACCCTCCACCCTTACTCTACAGCACCAGTACCCTCCACCCTTACTCTACAGCACCAGTACCCTCCACCCTTACTCTGCAGCACCAGTACCCTCCACCCTTACTCTGCAGCACCGCCCCCACCCACCCGCCCGTACCCTCCACCCTTACTCTGCAGCACCAGTACCCTCCACCCTTACTCTACAGCACCAGTACCCTCCACCCTTACTCTCCTACGGACTGTTTTCCTTTCCTACATCAGTCACTTCCCTACCTGATTAGTTCATTGTGGAGTTTCCCATTTATTAGTCAGCTGCAGACCAGGTGTACTGCAGGGCTGAGTGGGTCTTCACTGAAGTTTAGCTTAATACATTAAACCTGCTGTATGTGGAAAGGTTAGGGAGGGAGGTGGGGAGGGAGGGAGAGAGGTGGGGAGGGAGGGAGAGAGGTGGGGAGGGAGGGAGGGAGAGAGGTGGGGAGGGAGAGAGGTGGGGAGGGAGAGAGGGGGAGAGGTGGGGAGGTAGAGAGGTGGAGAGGGAAGGAGGGAGGGGAAGAGGTGGGGATGGATGGATGGAGGGAGGGATGGGGAGAGGTGGGGAGGGAGGGAGAGGTGGGGAGGGGGGAGAGAGGGAGGGAGGGGGGAGAGGTGGGGAGGGAGGGGGAGTGGTGGGGAGGGAGGGAGGGGGAGAGGTGGGGAGGGAGGGAGGGAGGGAGGGAGGGAGGGAGGGAGGGAGGGAGGGGGAGTGGTGGGGAGGGAGAGGTGGGGAGAGGGAGGGTTTGGTTTCTTCTCATCCTCTAAACCTGCAGTGGATGATCATTAGCCCGCTGGTGCCATTTCACTTCATAGTCCCGTTGTCCTTGTTCTCATTGTGTCTCCTCACATTGCCTGTTAACCACTAAAAACAACTACTCTCTTGTTTTTATTCAATGGAGCCGTTCTGTTTTGTGTTGAGGTTTTCTTTTATGTCTCTATCATAAACTGAGATGGGTTAGCTGAGCAGAGCTGGCAGAGGGAAAGGAGAGAGGGAGAGATGGGGAAAGAGAGGGAGGAACAGAAAGGGAGAGAGAAAGAAATCAATGTTTATTTGTCACATGCGCTGAATACAACAGGTGTAGTAGACCTCACAGTGAAATGCTGAATACAACAGGTGTAGTAGACCTTACAGTGAAATGCTGAATACAACAGGTGTAGTAGACCTCACAGTGAAATGCTGAATACAACAGGTGTAGACCTTACAGTGAAATGCTGAATACAACAGGTGTAGACCTTACAGTGAAATGCTGAATACAACAGGTGTTGTAGACCTCACAGTGAAATGCTGAATACAACAGGTGTAGACCTTACAGTGAAATGCTGAATACAACAGGTGTAGTAGACCTTACAGTGAAATGCTGAATACAACAGGTGTGGTAGACCTCACAGTGAAATGCTGAATACAACAGGTGTAGTAGACCTCACAGTGAAATGCTGAATACAACAGGTGTAGTAGACCTCACAGTGAAATGCTGAATACAACAGGTGTAGTAGACCTCACAGTGAAATGCTGAATACAACAGGTGTAGTAGACCTTACAGTGAAATGCTGAATACAACAGGTGTAGTAGACCTTACAGTGAAATGCTGAATACAACAGGTGTAGACCTCACAGTGAAATGCTGAATACAACAGGTGTAGTAGACCTCACAGTGAAATGCTGAATACAACAGGTGCAGTAGACCTTACAGTGAAATGCTGAATACAACAGGTGTAGTAGACCTTACAGTGAAATGCTGAATACAACAGGTGTAGTAGACCTCACAGTGAAATGCTGAATACAACAGGTGTAGTAGACCTCACAGTGAAATGCTGAATACAACAGGTGTAGTAGACCTCACAGTGAAATGCTGAATACAACAGGTGTAGTAGACCTCACATTGAAATGCTGAATACAACAGGTGTAGACCTTACAGTGAAATGCTTACTTACAGGCTCTAACCAATAGTGCGAAAAAAAAAAAGTGTGTGTGTGTGTGTAGGTAAGTAAAGAAATAAAACAACAGTAAAAAGACATTTGAAAATAAAAGTAGCGAGGCTATATACAGACACCGGTTAGTCAGGCTTATTGAGGTAGTATGTACATGTGGGTATGGTTAAAGTGACTATGCATATATGATGAACAGAGAGTAGCAGTAGAGTAAGAGAGGGGTTGGCGGGTGGTGGGTGGGACACAATGCAGATAGCCCGGTTAGCCACTGTGCGGGAGCACTGGTTGGTCGGCCCAATTGAGGTAGTATGTACATGAATGTATAGTTAAAGTGACTATGCATATATGATAAACAGAGAGTAGCAGCAACGTAAAAAGAGGGGTTGGGTGGGGGGGCACACAATGCAAATAGTCTGGGTAACCATTTGGTTACCTGTTCAGGAGTCTTATGGCTTGGGGGTAAAAACTGTTGAGAAGCCTTTTTGTCCTAGACTTGGCACTCGGTACCGCTTGCCATGCGGTAGTAGAGAGAACAGTCTATGACTAGGGTGGCTGGGGTCTTTGACAATTTTTAGGGCCTTCCTCTGACACCACCTGGTGTAGAGGTCCTGGATGGCAGGAAGCTTGGCCCCAGTGATGTACTGGGCCTTAAGCACTACCCTCTGTAGTGCCTTGCGGTCAGAGGCCGAGCAATTGCCATACCAGGCAGTGATGCAACAGGTCAGGATGCTCTCGATGGTGCAGCTGTAGAACCTTTTGAGGATCTCAGGACCCATGCCAAATCTTTTTAGTTTCCTGAGGGGGAATAGGCTTTGTCGTGCCCTCTTCACGACTGTCTTGGTGTGTTTGGACCATTCTAGTTTGTTGTTGATGTGGACACCGAGGAACTTGAAGCTCTCAACCTGCTCCACTACAGCTCCGTCGATGTGAATGGGGGCATGCTCGGCCCTCCATTTCCTGTAGTCCACAATCATCTCCTTAGTCTTGGTTACGTTTAGGGATAGGTTGTCATTCTGGCACCACACTGCCAGGTTTCTGACCTCCTCCCTATAGGCTGTCTCATCGTTGTCGGTGATCAGGCCAACCACTGTTGTGTCGTCTGCAAACTTAATGATGGTTTTGGAGTCGTGCCAGGCCATGGTTTTATGGTCTAGAGTCTGGGTCTAGGGTCTGGGTCTAGGGTCTGGGTCTAGGGTCTGGGTCTAGGGTCTGGGTCTAGGGTCTGGGTCTAGGGTCTGGGGTCTGGGTCACTGTATAGTGTTTCAGACTGAAGGACAAACCATGATCTTCCTTCCTTCTAATTTTCATCCCTTATTAGCTAAATACCCTGTTCTTATTTGGGGATAATCTGTATTGACCTTAACGACCACGAGTTAAATGCCCTGTAGATGTTGTCAGCCCCTGCGCCGTCTTCCTCTAGTTGGCTATTCATTTCACCTGAGTCGACATCAAACTCTTTCCTTATGAGGATAGATGTGGAAGAAAAGTCTGCGTTCCTAATGACACCCTATGTCTCTTTAAAGTGAATCAGGGCCCCTCAGGGATATGGTCAAAAGTAGTGCACTATATAGGGGGTAGGGGTCATTTGGTACCGCAGACTAAATGTGTCTTCCAGAACACATGTTTTGAATATCCCCAGAGACTTGAAAGGCATTCTCATCAAACGAAGCTGAAAAACAATAATTTGGGTTCTGAGTTCTGCTACAGGGAGAGGAGGAGTTCTCCGCTTTACCCTCCCTTCTCTCTCTCTCTCTCCTTACCCTCCCTTTTCTCCCTGTCTCTCTCTCTCCTTCTCCTCTCTCTCCTTACCCTCCCTTCTCTCCCTGTCTCTCTCTCTCCTTCTCCTCTCTCTCCTTACCCTCCCTTCTCTCCCTGTCTCTCTCTCCTTCTCCTCTCTCTCCTTACCCTCCCTTCTCTCCCTGTCTCTCTCTCCTTCTCCTCTCTCTCCTTACCCTCCCTTCTCTCCTTCTCCTCTCTCTCCTTCTCCTCTCTCTCCTTCTCTCTCTCTCCTTCTCCTCTCTCTCCTTCTCTCTCTCTCTCCTTCTCCTCTCTCTCCTTACCCTCCCTTCTCTCCCTGTCTCTCTCTCCTTCTCCTCTCTCTCCTTACCCTCCCTTCTCTCCCTGTCTCTCTCTCCTCCTCCTCTCTCTCCTTACCCTCCCTTCTCTCCCTGTCTCTCTCTCCTTCTCCTCTCTCTCCTTACCCTCCCTTCTCTCCCTGTCTCTCTCTCCTTCTCCTCTCTCTCCTTACCCTCCCTTCTCTCCTTCTCTCTCTCTCTCCTTACCCTCCCCTCTCTCTCTCTCTCTCTCTCTCTCTCTCTCTCTCTCTCTCTTCCCCCATCCCCTTATCCTCCTCCGTCCTCACTTCTCTCCGGTCCAGTTAATATGCCTGTCTGTCTTCATACGTTGGTCTCTGTTGACTTTTTAGTTTCCTCGTTCTGTTGCTGCGGTCGCCGCCAGCACGCTTCACAAGTCGGCAGTGTTTCCTCCATCTCCCTCCGTGGCTGGCTGTCTCACACACACACACACACACACACCACACACACACACTCTCAGTTTTATACTATTCAAATCACATCAAATGTTATTTGTCACATGCGCCGAATACAACAGGTGTAGACCTTGACGTGAAATGTTTACTTATGAGTAATTAAAACTCGTTGGTCGCAAATGGGTCTTCCAAATGGACAATGACCCCAAGTATACTTCCAAAGTTGTGGCAAAATGGCTTAAGGACAACAAAGTCAAGGTACTGGAGTGGCCATCACAAAGCCCTGACCTCAATCCCATAGAAAATTTGTGAGCAGAACTGAAAAAGCATTGTGCGAGCAAGGAGGCCTACAAACCTGACTCAGTAACACCAGCTCTGTCAGGAGGAAAGGGTCAAAATTCTTAAAATAAAGTGGTGATCCTAACTGACCTAAAACAGGGAATTTTTACTAGGATTAAATGTCAAGAATTGTGAAAAACTGAGTTTAAATGTATTTGGCTAAGGTGCATGTAAACTTCCAACTTCAACTGTATATGCAGGGGGTACCGGTACCGAGTCAATGTGCGGGGGTACAGTGTTATTCGAGGTAATATGTACATGTAGGTAGGGGTGAAGTGACAATGCGATAGACAATAAACAGCGAGTAGCAGCAGTGTACAAAACATATGTGCGGGAGGGTTCGATGTAAATAGTCCGGTGGCCATTAGATTAATTTAATTTGATTAGTTGTTCAGGAGTCTTATGGCTTGGGGGTAGAAGCTGTTAAGGAGCCTTTTGGTCCTAGACTTGGCGCTCTGGTAGTGCTTTCCATGTGGTAGCAGAGAGAACAGTCTATGACTAGGGTGATTGGAGACTTTGACAATTTTTGGGACTTTCCTCTGACACCGCCGAGTATATAGGTCCTGGACAGCAGGAAGCTTGGCCCCAGTGATGCACTGGTCCGTATACACTACCCACTGTAGCGCCTTACGGTCAGATGCCGAGCAGTTAACATACCAGGCGGTGATGCAACCAGTCAGGATGCTCTCGATGGTGCAGCTGTAGAATTTTTTGGGACCCATGCCAAATCTTTTCAGTCTCCTGAGGGGAAAAGGTTTTGTCGTACCTTCTTCACAACTGTGTTGGTGTGTTTGGACCATGATAGTTCGTTGGTGATGTGGACACCAAGGAACTTGAAACTCTCGACCCGCTCCACTACAGCCCCGTCGATGTTAATGGGGGGCTGTTTGGCCCTCCTTTTCCTATAGTCCACGATCAGCTCCTTTGTCTTGCTCACATTGAGGGAGAGGTTGATATCTCATCGTTGTTGGTGATCAGGTCTACCACTATTGTGTCGTCAGCAAACTTAACCTCTTATGGCTAGGGGGCAGTATTTTCACGGCTGGATAAAAAACGTACCCGATTTAATATGCTTACTAATCCTACCCAGTAACTAGAATATGCATATACTTATTATATATGGATAGAAAACACCCTAAAGTTTCTAAAACTGTTTGAATGGTGTCTGTGAGTATAACAGAACTCAAATGGCAGGTCAAAACCTGAGAGATTCCTTTACAGGAAGTGGCCTGTCTGACCATTTCTGGAACTTCTTTGCCATCTCTATCTTTTACAAAGGATCTCTGCTCTAACGTGACACTTCCTACGTCGTCCATGGGCGCTCAGAGCCCGGGAAAAACCTGAATGTCGTCATCCCAGAAACACATTATCGCCTTTCTCAAGTGGCCGATCAAGGGACTGTGGGCTTAGGCGTTTAGAAGCCTCTTGGACCTAGACTTGGCGCTCCGGTACAGCTTGCCGTGCGGTAGCAGAGAGAACAGCCTATGACTGAGGTGGCTGGAGTCTTTGACAATTTTTAGGGCCTTCCTCTGACACCGCCTGGTATAGTGGTCCTGAATGGCAGGAAGCATGGCCCCGGTGATGTACTGGGCCGTTCACACTACCCTCTGTTGTGCCTTGCATTCGGAGGCCGAGCAGTTGCCGAACCAGGCAGTGATGCAACCCATCAGGATACTCCGATAGTAGAACCTTTTGAGGATCTGAGGACCCATGACAAATCTTTTCAGTCTCCTGAAGGGGAAATAGGTTTTGTCGTGCCCCTCTTCATGACTGTCTTGGTGTGCTTAGTCCATGTTAGTTTGTTAATGATGTGGACACCAAGGAAGTTGAAGCTCTCAACCTGCTCGGTAGCAGCAACATTATGTACAAAACAAGTTACCAACAACGAACAACAAAATAGAATGATTGGTTGAGAGCGGATAAGACGGCAGCCCTACCTTCCGGCGCACATCATATGTGTTGAGGTGTGTTGATGTGTTGAGGTGTGTTGATGTGTTGAGGTGTGTTGGTGTGTTGAGGTGTGTTGGTGTGTTGAGGTGTGTTGAGGTGTTGTTGTGTGTTGATGTGTGTTGATGTGTGTTGGTGTGTGTTGATGTGTGTTGGTCTGTTGAGATGTGTTGATGTGTTGAGGTGTGTTGATGTGTGTTGAGGTGTGTTGATGTGTGTTGATATATTTTGAGGTCTGTTGATGTGTTGAGGTGTGTTGATGTGTTGAGGTGTGTTGATGTGTTGAGGTGTGTTGAGGTGTGTTGGTGTGTTGAGGTGTGTTGATGTGTTGAGGTGTGTTGAGGTGTGTTGATGTGTGTTGGTGTGTGTTGATGTGTGTTGGTCTGTTGAGATGTGTTGATGTGTTGAGGTGTGTTGATGTGTGTTGAGGTGTGTTGATGTGTGTTGATATATTTTGAGGTCTGTTGATGTGTTGATGTGTGTTGATGTGTTGATGTGTGTTGATGTGTTGATGTGTGTTGATGTGTTGAGGTGTGTTGATATATTTTGATGTGTGTTGGTGTGTTGAGGTGTGTTGATGTGTTGATGTGTGTTGAGGTGTGTTGATGTGTTGAGGTGTGTTGATGTGTTGAGGTGTGTTGATGTGTTGAGGTGTGTTGAGGTGTGTTGAGGTGTGTTGATGTGTGTTGGTCTGTTGAGATGTGTTGATGTGTTGAGGTGTGTTGATGTGTGTTGAGGTGTGTTGATGGTGTGTTTGAGGTGTGTTGATGTGTTGATGTGTTGATGTGTGTTGATGTGTTGAGGTGTGTTGATATATTTTGATGTGTGTTGGTGTGTTGGTGTGTTGATGTGTGTTGATGTGTGTTGAGGTGTGTTGATGTGTTGAGGTGTGTTGATGTGTTGAGGTGTGTTGATGTGTGTTGAGGTGTGTTGATGTGTGTTGAGGTGTGTTGATGTGTTGAGGTGTGTTGATGTGTGTTGAGGTGTGTTGATGTGTGTTGAGGTGTGTTGATGTGTTGAGGTGTGTTGATGTGTTGAGGTGTGTTGATGTGTGTTGATATATTTTGAGGTGTGTTGAGGTGTGTTGATGTGTGTTGAGGTGTGTTGATGTGTGTTGAGGTGTGTTGAGGTGTGTTGATGTGTGTTGAGGTGTGTTGATGTGTTGATGTGTGTTGAGGTGTGTGGATGTGTGTTGATGTGTGTTGATGTGTTGAGGTGTGTTGAGGTGTGTTGATGTGTTGAGGTGTGTTGATGTGTGTTGATATATTTTGAGGTGTGTTGAGGTGTGTTGATGTGTGTTGAGGTGTGTTGAGGTGTGTTGAGGTGTGTTGATATATTTTGAGGTGTGTTGATGTGTGTTGATGTGTGTTGAGGTGTGTTGAGGTGTGTTGGTGTGTTGAGGTGTGTTGATGTGTTGAGGTGTGTTGATGTGTTGAGGTGTGTTGATGTGTGTTGAGGTGTGTTGAGGTGTGTTGATGTGTGTTGAGGTGTGTTGATGTGGGGAGCTTCTAATCCAGACAAGCGCAGGAGTGTTCTTTTGCCATTCGGTCTGAAGATGTTCACCAGGCACTGCTGGAGGATGCAGAACAAATGAATCAGTAAGTAACACACACACACAGACAGACAGACAGACAGTCGGTCACGTCAGGTCACGTCAGGTCACGTCAGGTCACGTCAGGTCACGTCTCGTCTCAGTTTGGCATGGAGGAGGAAATTACAATACAGAATATAAAACTTTAGCGAAAAGCAGAAATGATCTAACAACTGGATACAGCGTAGCAACAAAGAGATCCAAGCAGAAAGCTTTGTGATTTATAGATGGCTTACATCTGTTCAAAACAGGTCCTGCTAACGGCCCACAGATTCATATTTGGCAGGCAGCTGCGGTAATTTTCAGGCCACATACATATTTTGTTGCCGTTCAATTTGCAGATGATGTTGAGGTATTTTTGGTAACACTCTCTCGCTCTCTTGTTTTCTGGCTCACATTCTCCCAAATAAATTCAAAGGGATTTATTGGCATGGGAAACATTTGTTTACATTGCTCAAGCGAGTGAAATAACCGGAAGAATCTGAAATTAATATTAAACATTACACGCACGACAGTTTCAAAGGAATAGAGACATTTCAAGAGTTATATTGTGTCTATATGCAGTGTTGTAACAACGTGCAAATAGTTAAAGTACAAAAGGGGGAATAAATAAGCATAAATATGGGTTGTATTTACAATGGTGTTTGTTCTTCACTGGTTGACCTTTTCTGATGTTTTGTTATTTAACTCGGCAAGTCAATTAAGAGGAAAAAGGCCTCCTGCAGGGACTGAGATTAAAAATGTAGTACAAAACACAGATCACGACAAGAGACGCCACAACACTACATAAAGAGAGGGACACAACACTACATAAAGACTCCACAACACTACATAAAGAGAGAGAGACACGCAACACTACATAAAGAGAGAGAGACACAACACTACATAAAGAGAGAGAGACACTACATAAAGAGAGAGAGACACTACACTACATAAAGAGAGGGACACAACACTACATAAAGACGCCAAAACACTACATAAAGAGAGGGACACAACACTACATAAAGAGAGGGACACCAACACTACATAAAGAGAGGGACACAACACTACATAAAGACGCCACAACACTACATAAAGAGAGGGACACAACACTACATAAAGACGCCACAACACTACATAAAGAGAGGAGACACAACACTACATAAAGAGAGGGACACAACACTACATAAAGAGAGGGACACAACACTACATAAAGACGCCACAACACTACATAAAGAGAGGGACACAACACTACATAAAGAGAGAGAGACACAACACTACATAAAGAGAGAGAGACACAACACTACATAAAGACGCCACAACACTACATAAAGAGAGAGAGACACAACACTACATAAAGAGAGAGAGACACAACACTACATAAAGACGCCACAACACTACATAAAGAGAGGGACACAACACTACATAAAGAGCGGCCACAACACTACATAAAGAGAGAGAGACACAACACTACATAAAGAGAGAGAGACACAACACTACATAAAGAGAGAGAGACACAACACTACATAAAGAGAGAGACACCACAACACTACATAAAGAGAGAGAGACACAACACTACATAAAGAGAGAGAGACACAACACTACATAAAGAGAGAGAGACACAACACTACATAAAGAGAGAGAGACCACAACACTACATAAAGAGAGACACCACAACACTACATAAAGAGAGACACCACAACACTACATAAAGAGAGAGACAACACAACACTACATAAAGAGAGAGACAACACAACAATACATAGAGACTCCACAACACTACACTACATAAAGAGAGACACCACAACACTACATAAAGAGAGAGACACAACACTACATAAAGAGAGAGAGACACAACACTACATAAAGAGAGAGACGCCACAACACTACATAAAGAGAGAGACGCCACAACACTACATAAAGAGAGAGACAACACAACACTACATAAAGAGAGACAACACAACACTACGTAAAGAGAGAGACGCCACAACACTACATAAAGAGAGAGACGCCACAACACTACATAAAGAGAGAGAGACACAACACTACATAAAGAGGGAGAGACAACACTACGTAAAGAGAGAGAGACACAACACTACATAAAGAGAGACCAACACTACATAAAGAGAGAGACCACAACACTACATAGAGAGAGAGACACAACACTACATAAAGAGAGACACCACAACACTACATAAAGAGAGACACCACAACACTACATAAAGAGAGACACCACAACACTACATAAAGAGAGAGACAACACAACACTACATAAAGAGAGAGACAACACAACACTACATAAAGAGAGAGACACCACAACACTACATAAAGAGAGAGACAACACAACAATACATAGAGACTCCACAACACTACACTACATAAAGAGAGACACCACAACACTACATAAAGAGAGAGACACAACACTACATAAAGAGAGAGAGACACAACACTACATAAAGAGAGAGACGCCACAACACTACATAAAGAGAGAGACGCCACAACACTACATAAAGAGAGAGACAACACAACACTACATAAAGAGAGACAACACAACACTACGTAAAGAGAGAGACGCCACAACACTACATAAAGAGAGAGACGCCACAACACTACATAAAGAGAGAGAGACACAACACTACATAAAGAGGGAGAGACAACACTACGTAAAGAGAGAGAGACACAACACTACATAAAGAGAGACAACACTACATAAAGAGAGAGACCACAACACTACATAGAGAGAGAGACACAACACTACATAAAGAGAGACACCACAACACTACATAAAGAGAGACACCACAACACTACATAAAGAGAGACACCACAACACTACATAAAGAGAGAGACAACACAACACTACATAGAGACACCACAACACTACATAAAGAGAGAGAGACACAACACTACATAAAGAGAGAGAGACACAACACTACAGTAAAGAGAGAGAGACACAACACTACAGTAAAGAGAGACAACACTACATAAAGAGACACACACAACATTACATAAAGAGAGACACCACAACACTACATAAAGAGAGACAGACACAACACTACATAAAGAGAGACACCACAACACTACATAAAGAGAGACACCACAACACTACATAAACAGACACCACAACACTACATAAAGAGAGAGCCACAACACTACATAAAGAGAGAGACACCACTACACTACATAAAGAGACAACACAACACTACATAAAGAGAGAGACACCACAATACTACTTAACCTGTTAGGGCTAGGGGGCAGTATTGACACGGCTGGATAAAAAACGTACCCGATTTAATCTGGTTACTACTCCTGCCTAGTAACTAGAATATGCATATAATTATTGGCTTTGGATAGAAAACACCCTAAAGTTTCTAAAACTGTTTGAATGGTGTCTGTGAGTATAACAGAACTCATATGGCAGGCCAAAACCTGAGAAGATTCCATGCAGGAAGTGGCCTGTCTAACAATTTCTTCCCCTTCTTGATTATCTCTATCCATTACAAAGGATCTCTGCTGTTACGTGACACTTCCTACGGCTCCCATAGGCTCTCAGAAGGCGGCAAAAAGCTGAATCGTGGCTTTGCAGGCTCTGGCTGAATAAAAGTAGCGCGTTTGGGTAGTGGCTGGTTACAGTACTGTGAGACTCAGGCTCGTGCCCGCGTCGACCGAATGCTTTGTTTTCTTTCCTCTGTTTACCTAAACGCAGATTCCCGGTCGGAATATTATCGCTTTTTTACGAGAAAAATGGCATAAAAATGGATTTTAAACAGCGGTTGACATGCTTCGAAGTACAGTAATGGAATATTTAGAAATGTTTTGTCACGAATTGCGCCATGCTCGTGACCCTTATTTACACTTCGGATAGTGTCTTGAACGCACGAACAAAACGCCGCTATTTGGATATAACGATGGATTATTTTGGACCAAACCAACATTTGTTATTGAAGTAGCAGTCCTGGGAGTGCATTCTGACGAAGAACATCAAAGGTAATCAAACTTTTGTAATAGTAAATCGGAGTTTGGTCAGGGCTAAACTTGGTGGGTGTCTAAATGGCTAGCCGTGATGGCTGGGCAATCTACTCAGAATATTGCAAAATGTGCTTTCACCGAAAATCTATTTTAAAATCGGACACCTCGATTGCACAAAGGAGTTCTGTATCTATAATTCTTAAAATAATTGTTCTGCTTTTTGTGAACGTTTATCGTGAGTAATTTAGTAAATTCACTGGAGGTTTGCGGGGGGTATGCTAGTTCTGAACGTCACATGCTAATGTAAAAAGCTGGTTTTTGATATAAATATGAACTTGATTGAACAAAACATGCATGTATTGTATAACATAATGTCCTAGGGTTGTCATCTGATGAAGATCATCAAAGGTTAGTGCTGCATTTAGCTGTCTTCTGTGTTTTTGTGACATTATATGCTAGCTTGAAAAATGGGTGTCTCATTATTTCTGGCTGGGTACTCTGCTGACATAATCTAATGTTTTGCTTTAGTTGTAAAGCCTTTTTGAAATCGGACAATGTGGTTAGATTAACGAGAGTCTTGTCTTTAAAATGGTGTAAAATAGTCATATGTTTGAGAAATTGAAGTAATAGCATTTCTAAGGTATTTGAAAATCGCGCCACGGGATTACACTGGCTGTTGCGTAGGTGGGACGATTTCGTCCCGCCTAGCCCAGAGAGGATAAAGAGAGAGACCACAACACTACATAAAGAGAGAGACACCACACTACATAAAGAGAGACACCACAACACTACATAGAGACTCCACAACACTACTTAAAGAGAGACACCACAACACTACATAAGAGAGAGAGACACAACACTACATAAAGAGAGAGAGACACAACACTACATAAAGAGAGAGAGACACAACACTACATAAAGAGAGACGTCACAACACTACATAAAGAGAGAGAGACACAACACTACATAAAGAGAGAGAGACACAACACTACATAGAGAGAGAGACACAACACTACATAAAGGAGAGACCACAACACTACATAAAGAGAGACACCACAACACTACATAAAGAGAGACACCACAACACTACATAAAGAGAGACACCACAACACTACATAAAGAGAGACACCACAACACTACATAAAGAGAGACACCACAACACTACATAAAGAGAGAGACACACAACACTACATAAGGAGAGAGACACCACAACACTACATAAAGAGAGACACCACAACACTACATAAAGAGAGAGACACACACACTACATAAAGAGAGACACCACAACACTACATAAAGAGAGAGACACCACAACACTACATAAAGAGAGACAGCACAACACTACATAAAGAGAGACAACACAATACATAAAGAGAGAGACACAACACTACATAAAGAGACAGACCACAACATCTACATAAAGAGAGAGACACAACACTACATAAAGAGAGACTCCACAACACTACATAAAGAGAGAGACAACACAACACTACATAAAGAGAGACACCACAACACTACGTAAAGAGAGACAACACAACACTACATAAAGAGAGACTCCACAACACTACATAAGAGACAACACACTACATAAAGGGAGAGACACCACAACACTACATAAAGAGAGACACCACAACACTACATAGAGAGAGACACCACAACACTACATAAAGAGAGAGAGACACAACACTACATAAAGAGAGAGAGGCCACAACACTACATAAAGAGAGCACCACAACACTACATAAAGAGAGACACCACAACACTACATAAAGAGAGAGACCACAACACTACATAAAGAGAGAGACAACACAACACTACATAAAGAGAGACACCACAACACTACATAAAGAGAGAGACACCACAACACTACATAAAGAGAGACACCACAACACTACATAAAGAGAGAGGCCACAACACTACATAAAGAGAGACTCCACAACACTACATAAAGAGAGACTCCACAACACTACATAAGAGACACCACAACACTACATAAGAGACACCACAACACTACATAAAGAGAGACACCACAACACTACATAAAGAGAGACCACAACACTACATAAAGAGAGACAACACACCACTACATAAAGAGAGACAACACAACACTACACTACATAAAGAGAGAGACACCACAACACTACATAAAGAGAGACAGCACTACACTAGTTAAAGAGAGACACCACAACACTACATAAAGAGAGACACCACAACACAACACTACATAAAGAGAGACAACACAACACTACATAGAGAGAGACTCCACAACACTACATAAAGAGAGACACCACAACACTACGTAAAGAGAGAGACCACAACACTACGTAAAGAGAGAGAGACACAACACTACATAAAGAGAGAGAGACCACAACACTACATAAAGAGAGACTCCACAACACTACATAAAGAGAGACTCCACAACACTACATAAAGAGAGAGACACCACAACACTACATAGAGAGACACCACAACACTACATAAAGGAGAGACACCACAACACTACATAAAGAGAGACACCACAACACTACATAAAGAGAGACACCACAACACTACATAAAGAGAGACACCACAACACTACATAAAGAGAGACACCACAACACTACATAAAGAGAGAGACACCACTACACTACATAAAGAGAGAGACACCACTACACTACATAAAGAGAGAGACTCCACAACACTACATCAAGAGAGCTCCACAACACTACATAAAGAGAGACAACACAACACCACATAAAGAGAGAGACAACACAACACTACATAAAGAGAGAGACAACACAACACCACAACACTACATAAAGAGAGAGACCACAACACTACATAAAGAGAGAGACACCACAACACTACATAAAGAGAGACTCCACAACACTACATAAAGAGAGACTCCACAACACTACATAAAGAGAGAGACCACAACACTACATAAAGCGAGAGACAACACAACAGTACATAAAGAGAGACACCACTACACTACATAAAGAGAGAGGCCACAACACTACATAAAGAGACACTCCACAACACTACATAAGAGACAACACAACACTACATAGAGACACCACAACACTACATAAGAGACACCACAACTCTACATAAAGAGGGACAACACTACACTACATAAAGGGAGAGACACCACAACACTACATAAAGAGAGACACCACAACACTACATAGAGAGAGACACCACAACACTACATAGAGAGAGACACAACACTACATAAAGAGAGACACCACAATACATAAAGAGAGACACTACACTACATAAAGAGAGACACTACACTACATAAAGAGAGACACCACAACACTACATAAAGAGAGACACCACAACACTACATACAGAGAGACAACACAACACTACATAAGAGAGACACCACAACACTACATAAAGAGAGACAACACAACACTACATAAAGAGAGACACCACAACACTACATAAAGAGAGACACCACAACACTACATAAAGAGAAACACCACAACACTAAATAAAGAGAGAGACACCACTACACTACATAAGGAGAGAGACACCACTACACTACATAAAGAGAGACAACACAACACTACATAAAGAGAGAGACACCACACTACATAAAGAGAGACAACACTACACTACATAAAGAGAGACAACACAATACATAAAGAGAGAGACACAACACTACATAAAGAGACAGACCACGACATTACATAAAGAGAGAGACACAACACTACATAAAGAGAGACTCCACAACACTACATAAAGAGAGAGACAACACAACACTACATAAAGAGAGACACCACAACACTACGTAAAGAGAGAGAGGCCACAACACTACATAAAGAGAGACTCCACAACACTACATAAGAGACAACACAACACTACATAGAGACACCACAACTCTACATAAAGAGAGACACCACTACACTACATAAGGAGAGAGACACCACTACACTACATAAAGAGAGAGACAACACAACACTACATAAAGAGAGACTCCACAACACTACATAAAGAGAGAGACACCACACTACATAAATAGAGACACCACAACACTACATAAAGAGAGAGACACCAAACACTACATAAAGAGAGACAACACTACACTACATAAAGAGAGACAACACAATACATAAAGAGAGAGACACAACACTACATAAAGAGAGACTCCACAACACTACATAAAGAGAGAGAGGCCACAACACTACATAAAGAGAGACTCCACAACACTACATAAGAGACAACACAACACTACATAGAGACACCACAACTCTACATAAAGAGAGACACCACAACTCTACATAAAGGGAGAGACACCACAACACTACATAAAGAGAGACACCACAACACTACATAAAGAGAGACACCACAACACTACATAGAGAGAGACACCACAACACTACATAAAGAGAGAGAGACACAACACTACATAAAGAGAGAGAGGCCACAACACTACATAGAGACTCCACAACACTACTTAAATAGAGACACCACAACACTACATAAAGAGAGAGACCACAACACTACATAAAGAGAGAGACAACACAACACTACATAAAGAGAGACTCCACAACACTACATAAAGAGAGAGACAACACAACACTACATAAAGAGAGACTCCACAACACTACATAAAGAGACACCACAACACTACATAAAGAGAGACAACACAACACTACATAAAGAGAGACACCACAACACTACATAAAGAGAGACACCACAACACTACATAAAGAGAAACACCACAACACTAAATAAAGAGAGAGACACCACTACACTACATAAGGAGAGAGACACCACTACACTACATAAAGAGAGACAACACAACACTACATAAAGAGAGAGACACCACACTACATAAATAGAGACACCACAACACTACATAAAGAGAGAGACACCAAACACTACATAAAGAGAGACAACACTACACTACATAAAGAGAGACAACACAATACATAAAGAGAGAGACACAACACTACATAAAGAGACAGACCACGACATTACATAAAGAGAGAGACACAACACTACATAAAGAGAGACTCCACAACACTACATAAAGAGAGAGACAACACAACACTACATAAAGAGAGACACCACAACACTACGTAAAGAGAGAGAGGCCACAACACTACATAAAGAGAGACTCCACAACACTACATAAGAGACAACACAACACTACATAGAGACACCACAACTCTACATAAAGAGAGACACCACTACACTACATAAGGAGAGAGACACCACTACACTACATAAAGAGAGAGACAACACAACACTACATAAAGAGAGACTCCACAACACTACATAAAGAGAGAGACACCACACTACATAAATAGAGACACCACAACACTACATAAAGAGAGAGACACCAAACACTACATAAAGAGAGACAACACTACACTACATAAAGAGAGACAACACAATACATAAAGAGAGAGACACAACACTACATAAAGAGAGACTCCACAACACTACATAAAGAGAGAGAGGCCACAACACTACATAAAGAGAGACTCCACAACACTACATAAGAGACAACACAACACTACATAGAGACACCACAACTCTACATAAAGAGAGACACCACAACTCTACATAAAGGGAGAGACACCACAACACTACATAAAGAGAGACACCACAACACTACATAAAGAGAGACACCACAACACTACATAGAGAGAGACACCACAACACTACATAAAGAGAGAGAGACACAACACTACATAAAGAGAGAGAGGCCACAACACTACATAGAGACTCCACAACACTACTTAAATAGAGACACCACAACACTACATAAAGAGAGAGACCACAACACTACATAAAGAGAGAGACAACACAACACTACATAAAGAGAGACTCCACAACACTACATAAAGAGAGAGACAACACAACACTACATAAAGAGAGACTCCACAACACTACATAAAGAGAGAGACACCACACTACATAAATAGAGACACCACAACACTACATAAAGAGAGAGACACCAAACACTACATAAAGAGAGACAACACTACACTACATAAAGAGAGAACACAATACATAAAGAGAGAGACACAACACTACATAAAGAGACAGACCACGACATTACATAAAGAGAGAGACACAACACTACATAAAGAGAGACTCCACAACACTACATAAAGAGAGAGAGGCCACAACACTACATAAAGAGAGACTCCACAACACTACATAAGAGACAACACAACACTACATAGAGACACCACAACTCTACATAAAGAGAGACACCACAACTCTACATAAAGGGAGAGACACCACAACACTACATAAAGAGAGACACCACAACACTACATAGAGAGAGACACCACAACACTACATAAAGAGAGAGAGACACAACACTACATAAAGAGAGAGAGGCCACAACACTACATAGAGACTCCACAACACTACTTAAATAGAGACACCACAACACTACATAAAGAGAGAGACCACAACACTACATAAAGAGAGAGACAACACAACACTACATAAAGAGAGACTCCACAACACTACATAAAGAGAGAGACAACACAACACTACATAAAGAGAGACACCACAACACTACATAAAGAGAGACAACAACACTACATAAAGAGAGAGAGGCCACAACACTACATAAAGAGAGAGAGGCCACAACACTACATAGAGACACCACAACTCTACATAAAGAGAGACAACACTACACTACATAAAGGGAGAGACACCACAACACTACATAAAGAGAGACACCACAACACTACATAGAGAGAGACACCACAACACTACATAAAGAGAGACACCACAACACTACATAAAGAGAGACAACACTACATAAAGAGAGACAACACTACATAAAGAGAGACACCACAACACTACATAAAGAGAGACACCACAACACTACATACAGAGAGACAACACAACACTACATAAAGAGAGACACCACAACACTACATAAAGAGAGACACCACAACACTACATAAAGAGAGACAACACTACATAAAGAGAGACACCACAACACTACATAAAGAGAGACACCACAACACTACATAAAGAGAGAGACACCACTACACTACATAAGGAGAGAGACACCACTACACTACATAAAGAGAGACACCACAACACTACATAAAGAGAGACAACACAACACTACATAAAGAGAGAGACACCACACTACATAAAGAGAGACACCACAACACTACATAAAGAGAGAGACACCAAACACTACATAAAGAGAGACAACACAATACATAAAGAGAGAGACACGACACTACATAAAGAGAGAGAGGCCACAACACTACATAAAGAGAGACTCCACAACACTACATAAGAGACAACACAACACTACATAGAGACACCACAACTCTACATAAAGAGAGACAACACTACACTACATAAAGGGAGAGACACCACAAAACTACTTAAAGAGAGACACCACAACACTACATAGAGAGAGACACCACAACACTACATAAAGAGAGAGAGACACAACACTACATAAAGAGAGACAACACTACACTACATAAAGAGAGAGAGGCCACAACACTACATAGAGACTCCACAACACTACTTAAAGAGAGAGACCACAACACTACATAAAGAGAGAGACCACAACACTACATAAAGAGAGAGACAACACAACACTACATAAAGAGAGAGACAACACAACACTACATAAAGAGAGAGACAACACAACACTACATAAAGAGAGACACCACAACACTACATAAAGAGAGACAACACAACACTACATAAAGAGAGAGAGGCCACAACACTACATAAAGAGAGACTCCACAACACTACATAAGAGACAACACAACACTACATAGAGACACCACAACTCTACATAAAGAGAGACAACACTACACTACATAAAGGGAGAGACACCACAACACTACATAAAGAGAGACACCACAACACTACATAGAGACACCACAACACTACATAAAGAGAGAGAGACACAACACTACATAAAGAGAGACAACACTACACTACATAAAGAGAGACCACAACACTACATAAAGAGAGACCACAACACTACATAAAGAGTGAGACAACACACCACTACATAAAGAGAGAGACAACACAACACTACATAAAGAGAGACACCACAACACTACATAAAGAGAGACACCACAACAATACATAAAGAGAGACACCACAACACTACATAAAGAGAGACAACACAACACTACATAAAGAGAGACAACACAACACTACATAAAGAGAGACAACACAACACTACATAAAGAGAGACACCACAACACTACATAAAGAGAGACACCACAACACTACATAAAGAGAGACAACACACCACTACATAAAGAGAGAGACAACACAACACTACATAAAGAGAGACACCACAACACTACACAAAGAGAGACCACAACACTACATAAAGAGAGACAACACACCACTACATAAAGAGAGACAACACACCACTACATAAAGAGAGACAACACACCACTACATAAAGAGAGAGACACCACAACACTACATAAGAGACAACACAACACTACATAAGAGACACCCCAACACTACATAAAGAGAGACACCCCAACACTACATAAAGAGAGACCACAACACTACATAAAGAGAGACAACACACCACTACATAAAGAGAGACAACACACCACTACATAAAGAGAGACAACACACCACTACATAAAGAGAGAGACAACACAACACTACATAAAGAGAGAGACACCACAACACTACATAAAGAGAGAGACAGCACTACACGAGATAAAGAGAGACACCACAACACTACATGAAGAGAGACACCACAACACAACACTACATAAAGAGAGACAACACAACACTACATAGAGAGAGACTCCACAACACTACATAAAGAGAGACACCACAACACTACGTAAAGAGAGAGACCACAACACTACGTAAAGAGAGACAACACAACACTACATAAAGAGAGAGAGACACAACACTACATAACGAGAGAGACACCACAACACTACATAAAGAGAGACACCACAACACTACATAAAGAGAGACACCACAACACTACATAAAGAGAGAGACACCACAACACTACATAAAGAGAGAGACACCACAACACTACATAAAGAGAGAGACACCACAACACTACATAAAGAGAGAGACACCACAACACTACATAAAGAGAGAGACACCACAACACTACATAAAGAGAGAGACAACACAACACTACATAAAGAGAGACAACACAACACTACATAAAGAGAGACACCACAACACTACATAAAGAGAGACAACACAACACTACATAAAGAGAGACAACACAACACTACATAAAGAGAGACAACACAACACTACATAAAGAGAGAGACACCACAATACATAAAGAGAGAGACACCACACTACATAAAGAGAGACACCACAACACTACATAAAGAGAGACACCACAACACTACATAAAGAGAGACAACACTACATAAAGAGAGACAACACTACACTACATAAAGAGAGACAACACAACACTACATAAAGAGAGAGACACCACTACACTACATAAAGAGAGACAACACAACACTACATAAAGAGAGACACCACACTACATAAAGAGAGAGAGACACAACACTACATAAAGAGACAACACTACACTACATAAAGAGAGACAACACAACACTACATAAAGAGAGAGAGACCACTACACTACATAAAGAGAGACAACACAACACTACATAAAGAGAGACACCACACTACATAAAGAGAGAGACACCACAACACTACATAAAGAGAGAGAGACCACAACACTACATAAAGAGAGACAACACTACATAGAGACAACACTACACTACATAAAGAGAGACAACACAACACTACATAAAGAGAGAGACACCACTACACTACATAAAGAAAGAGACACCACAACACTACATAAAGAGAGAGAGACCACAACACTACATAAAGAGAGACAACACTACATAAAGAGAGACAACACTACACTACATAAAGAGAGAGACACCACAACACTACATAAAGAGAGAGACACCACAACACTACATAAAGAGAGACAACACAACACTACATAAAGAGAGAGAGACCACAGCACTACATAAAGAGAGACAACAGTACATAAAGAGAGACAACAGTACACTACATAAAGAGAGAGACACCACTACACTACATAAAGAGAGACAACACAACACTACATAAAGAGAGACACCACACTACATAAAGAGAGAGACCACTACACTACATAAAGAGAGACAACACAACACTACATAAAGAGAGACAACACAACACTACATAAAGAGAGACACCACACTACATAAAGAGAGACACCACAACACTACATAAAGAGAGACAACACTACACTACATAAAGAGAGAGACACCACAACACTACATAAAGAGAGACAACACTACATAAAGAGAGACACCACAACACTACATAAAGAGAGACACCACTACATAAAGAGAGAGACACCACAACACTACATAAAGAGAGACAACACTACATAAAGAGAGAGACACCACTACACTACATAAAGAGAGACCACAACACTACATAAAGAGAGAGACACCACAACACTACATAAAGAGAGACAACACAACACTACATAAAGAGAGAGAGACCACAACACTACATAAAGAGAGACAACACTACATAAAGAGAGACAACACTACACTACATAGAGACAACACTACACTACATAGAGACAACACAACACTACATAAAGAGAGAGAGACCACTACACTACATAAAGAGAGACAACACAACACTACATAAAGAGAGACACCACACTACATAAAGAGAGAGACACCACAACACTACATAAAGAGAGAGAGACCACAACACTACATAAAGAGAGACAACACTACATAAAGAGAGACAACACTACACTACATAAAGAGAGACAACACAACACTACATAAAGAGAGAGACACCACTACACTACATAAAGAAAGAGACACCACAACACTACATAATGAGAGAGAGACCACAACACTACATAAAGAGAGACAACACAACACTACATAAAGAGAGAGAGACCACAACACTACATAAAGAGAGACAACACTACATAAAGAGAGACAACACTACACTACATAAAGAGAGACAACACAACACTACATAAAGAGAGAGACACCACTACACTACATAAAGAGAGACACCACACTACATAAAGAGAGAGACCACTACACTACATAAAGAGAGAGACCACTACACTACATAAAGAGAGACAACACAACACTACATAAAGAGAGACACCACAACACTACATAAAGAGAGACACCACAACACTACATAAAGAGAGACAACACTACACTACATAAAGAGAGAGACACCACAACACTACATAAAGAGAGACAACACTACACTACATAAAGAGAGAGACACCACAACACTACATAAAGAGAGACAACACTACATAAAGAGAGAGACACCACTACACTACATAAAGAGAGACCACAACACTACATAAAGAGAGAGACACCACAACACTACATAAAGAGAGACAACACAACACTACATAAAGAGAGAGAGACCACAACACTACATAAAGAGAGACAGCACTACATAAAGAGAGACAACACTACACTACATAGAGACAACACAACACTACATAAAGAGAGAGACACCACTACACTACATAAAGAGAGACACCACAACACTACATAAAGAGAGACAACACTACATAAAGAGAGACAACACTACACTACATAAAGAGAGAGACACCACAACACTACATAAAGAGAGACAACACTACACTACATAAAGAGAGACAACACAACACTACATAAAGAGAGAGACACCACTACACTACATAAAGAGAGACAACACAACACTACATAAAGAGAGAGACGCCACAACACTACATAAAGAGAGAGAGACCACAACACTACATAAAGAGAGACAACACTACATAAAGAGAGACAACACTACACTACATAAAGAGAGAGACACCACATAAAGAGAGAGACACCACAACACTACATAAAGAGAGACACCACTACATAAAGAGAGAGACACCACAACACTACATAAAGAGAGACAACACTACATAAAGAGAGAGACACCACTACACTACATAAAGAGAGAGACACCACAACACTACATAAAGAGAGACAACACAACACTACATAAAGAGAGAGAGACCACAACACTACATAAAGAGAGACAACACTACACTACATAAAGAGAGACAACACAACACTACATAAAGAGAGAGACACCACAACACTACATAAAGAGAGACAACACAACACTACATAAAGAGAGACAACACAACACTACATAAAGAGAGAGAGACCACAACACTACATAAAGAGAGACAACACTACATAAAGAGAGACAACACTACACTACATAAAGAGAGACAACACAACACTACATAAAGAGAGAGACACCACTACACTACATAAAGAGAGACAACACAACACTACATAAAGAGAGACACCACACTACATAAAGAGAGACAACACTACACTACATAAAGAGAGACAACACAACACTACATAAAGAGAGACAACACTACACTACATAAAGAGAGAGACACCACAACACTACATAAAGAGAGAGAGACCACAACACTACATAAAGAGAGAGACACCACAACACTACATAAAGAGAGACAACACTACATAAAGAGAGACAACACTACACTACATAAAGAGAGAGACACCACAACACTACATAAAGAGAGACAACACTACATAAAGAGAGACAACACTACATAAAGAGAGAGACACCACTACACTACATAAAGAGAGACAACACAACACTACATAAAGAGAGAGACACCACTACACTACATAAAGAGAGACCACAACACTACATAGAGAGAGAGAGACCACAACACTACATAAAGAGAGAGACCAGTAATGAAGACGTTCAGTGTGTGTATATGTGTGGCTGTAATGAAGACGTTCAGGGTGTGTATATGTGTGGCTGTAATGAAGACGTTCAGGGTGTGTATGTGAGCGGTTATGCAGATGGAAGACGTACCCGAGGGGTTTCACGCAGAGCTGGAATGTGCTGCGACCTGCTGCTGTAGAAAGGCTGAGACAGAGAGACAGGACCCTGACACAGCAACCCAGCTGAGGCTCAGACACACAACACTAAAGGCAGGCTCTAAGGAATGAGGCTCAGACACACAACACTAAAGGCAGGCTCTAAGGAATGAGGCTCAGACACACAACACTAAAGGCAGGCTCTAAGCAATGAGGCTCAGACACACAACACTAAAGGCAGGCTCTAAGCAATGAGGGCCAGACACACAACACTAAAGGCAGGCTCTAAGGAATGAGGCTCAGACACACAACACTAAAGGCAGGCTCTAAGGAATGAGGCTCAGACACACAACACTAAAGGCAGGCTCTAAGGAATGAGGGCCAGCATTGAATGGTCTTTCTGTGTGACAATGACTACAGCACTGATGGTATGTTCACTTCCATCACAGGGAATGGTCAAAGGGCCCCACCTGCTCCAAGCGTGTGTGTGTGTGTGTGTGTGTGTGTGTGTGTGTGTGTGTGTGTGTGTGTGTGTGTGTGTGTGTGTGTGTGTGTGTGTGTGTGTGTGTGTGTGTGTGTGTGTGTGTGTGTGTGGTGTACATTCTCAGAGAAGTTACTCAGACAATCCAAAATTTAAAGAACATGATAGCCCATCTATAATTTAGCCCAAACAACTACCTCTTCCCCTACTGTATTTATTTATTTTGCTCCTTTGCACTCCAGTATTTCTACTTTGCACATTCATCTACTGTCAAATCTACCATTCCAGTGTTTTACTTGCTATATTGTATTTACTTTGCCACCATGGCCTTTTTTTGCCTTTACCTCCCTTATCTCACCTCATTTGCTCACATTGTATATAGACTTATTGTTCTACTGTATTATTGACTGTATGTTTGTTTTACTCCATGTGTAACTCTGTGTTGTTGTTTGTGTCGCACTGCTTTGCTTTATCTTGGCCAGGTCGCAATTGTAAATGAGAACTTGTTCTCAACTTGCCTACCTGGTTAAATAAAGGACTGGTTCTCAACTTGCCTACCTGGTTAAATAAAGGACTTGTTCTCAACTGGCCTACCTGGTTAAATAAAGGACTTGTTCTCAACTTGCCTACCTGGTTAAATAAAGGGGAAATAAAATAAATAAATGATAATCTGTTATGTGTCAGGGGGCCTTCCTCCCACTTTACAGAATATCACAATCCTATCAAAATGGCTGCCTGTGTCTCAGTGGCATGCTGAATGGAACTAAAATGGGAGTCTTGTTCGCTGGCGTAACCTTTTCCTGAGATGTTTTTTTTTGTTTGTTATTGATGATTATCAATAACAAGGAAGGAAAGTGAATGGCAGCAGGCGATTCAAAACATCCTGACGTAAAATACCTTTCTACAATTATAATCCCAGGAGTTACATATCCTCTCATATAACCTTACATTTACATTTTCGTCATTTAGCAGACGCTCTTATCCAGAGCGACTTACAGTAGTGAATGCATACATTTTCATTTTCATTTCATGCATTTTGTTTTGTACCGGCCCCCCCCCCCCCGTGGGAATCGAACCCACAACCCTGGCGTTGCAAACACCATGCTCTACCAACTGAACCTTGTTGTAAGTACTTCACCGATATGCTGTTTTATCAGATTATTATGGATATATAATATCTAAGTAACCCCTTCTAGAGTCGGCGTCCGCGCCACTGTGAAAAATCTAATTGGCGTAATACAAAACCCTTCAGTATAAGATGGAGATATCTGTTTCTTTGTACTGGATGCGTCCCAATCCGTCGCCGATGTCACATGTATGGACTCCAGAGTGGCACAGATCGGTCTAAGGCACTGCATCGCAGTGCTAGTCGTCGTCACTACAGACCCTGGTTCGATTCCAGGCCGTATCGCAAACCCGGCTGTGATTTGGAGTCCCATAGGGCGGCGCACAATTGTTCTAGCGTCGTCTGGCATTTGGCTGTGGAGTAGTAGGCCGTCATTGTAAATAAGAATGTTCTTAACTGACTTGCCTAGTTAAAACATTTTTTTAGAACAACTTCCGCATCTGCGTCGAAAGGTGACAGAGCTAGAGAGGTGTTTCTTAAGATCAGTTTTCTCACAAAATCGACCTGTAGAGTGTGAACATTTTTTTTTTTTTTTTTTTTCTCTCCGTTTTTCTCGTCTTGGGACCCGTCTGAAGTCGGTACAGCCGATCTGCCAACTTCTCTCTGCAGCGTTAGAACAGTTAGGGCTACACACTAATATGACCCCTCTGTGTCAAGGTGAGACTCTCACCTGTTTTGTTCTAGGAGGCCTCACAAGACCCGCATGAATGTCCCTCAGTACCGTTTCAAAAAACGAATGGAAGTATTTATGGAGACAGTTTAGTACCAAAACTAAGGGGTTAAATACATGTAAAAAAATATATATATATATATAATTAAACAAACTAATGTTTCCTGATCTTTCTTATATCTCTCAGATATAGGTCAGACACTTCAGAACAAACTTATTTATTTTTTTTAAAAACATTTGGGGGGGGAACTATCTCTTGTTAAATGTAGTGAATCTGTTATTGAATACGTTCGTATGGACTAATAGCAGTAAGGCCAAAAAAATATGTTTTCATCAAATCATTTTCCATATATTTTTTGATACTTTTATTTTATTTATTTTACCAGGTAAGTTGACTGAGAACACATTCTCATTTACAGCAACGACCTGGGAAATAGTTACAGGGGAGAGGAGGGTGGGATGAATGAGCCAATTGGAAGCTGGGGATGATTAGGTGGCTGTGATGGTATGAGGGCCAGATTGATGGTATGAGGGCCAAATTTAGCCATACTTCATGGGGTCTTCAAATTCAAAGCCACATAGCTAAATGATCCTTGGTATGACCTTCTTAAAACAATTCCATATAGCTTAGTAGAACTCCCTCCCCCGGCATAGACAGGACTTAGACTCTTATGGGTTAACCAATCAGGCCCCAGGGCGGTGTGGTATAAGGCCAATATACCGCGGCTAAGGGCTGTTCTTCTGCTCGATGAAACGTAGACTGCATGGATACGTCCCTTAGCCGTGGTATATTGGCCATATACCACAAACCCCCGAAGTGCCTCATTTGCTATTATAAACCGGTTACCAACGTAATTAGAGCAGTAGAAATAAATGGTTTTGTCATACCCGTGATATACACGTCTGATATAACACGCCTGTCAGCCAATCAGCATTCAGGGCTCGAACCACCCAGTTTATAATAATATATACATTGAGTGTAGAAAACATTTAGGACCACTTCCTAATAATGAGTTGCAAGCCCCCATTTTGCCCTCAGAACATCCTCAATTGGTCAGGGCATAGACTCTCTTAATTAAAATGTAATCTTTAATTAACTAGGAAAGTCAGTTAAGAACAAATTCTTATTTACAATGACAGCCTACCGGGGAACAGTGGGTTAACTGCTTTGTTCAGGGACAGAATGACAGATTTTTTTTTTTTACCTTGTCAGCTCGGGGATTCAATCTAGCAACCTTTCGTTTACTGGCCCAATGGTCTAACAAGGTGTCGAAAGCGTTCCACAGTGATGCTGGCCCACGTTGACTCCAATGCTTTACAACAGTTGTGTCAAGTTGGCTGGATGTCCTTTGGGTGGTGGATCATTCTTGATACACACGGGGAAACTGTTGATGGTGAAAAACCCAGCAGCTTTGCAGTTCTTGACTGAAATCGATGTGTCTGGCTCCTACTACCATACCCCCGTTCAAAGGCACTTCAATATCTTGTCTTGTCCATTCACCCTCTGAACGACACACACACACAATCCACGTCTCAACTGTCTCAAGTCTTAACAATCCTTCTTTAACCTGTCTCCTCCCCTTCATCTACACTGATTGTAGTGGATTTAACAGGTGACATCAATAAGGGATCATCTGCTTTCACCTGGATTCACCTGGTCAGTCCATGTCAGGGAAAGAACAGGTGTTCTTAATGTTTGGTACACTCTGTGTATATCATGTCACATGCCGACAGGCACAACGAACATTAAAGCATAAAGATAGGATGCACGTTTTCTCTGAAATGTTACATCATGTTTTTTTTATTTAAAAAATGTATATCACAACAACTGTATTGACATATTGCTTCCTCTCTATTAGTGGGCTGAATCCTAACTTGAGATGATGAGGGGCTAGCTCAAAGCTTTGGTACAAAGATCGACATTAAAAAATGATTTAAGCTAAAGTTTGAGCGTTGCTAGGCGTATCTCACGTCTGAGCGTTGCTAGGCGTATCTCACGTCTGAGCGTTGCTAGGCGTATCTCACGTCTGAGCGTTGCTAGGTGTATCTCAAGTTAGCACTCAGCCATTAACCAATCAGCGACCATAATAATACACACCCAACACTGGTAAATGAAGGTACAGCTCAATAAATACTTTAGAAAAATAATGCCGTTTTTTTTTTTTTTTACACCAGAGATAATGATCTGGACGGCAGATCCCTAGGGTAGAGTGGAGGGTAGATCCCTAGGGTAGAGTGGAGGGTAGATCCCTAGGGTAGAGTGGAGGACAGATCCCTAGGGTAGAGTGGAGGACAGATCCCTAGGGTAGAGTGGAGGGTAGATCCCTAGGGTAGTGTGTAGGGCAGATCCCTAGGGTAGAGTGGAGGGTAGATCCCTAGGGTAGAGTGGAGGACAGATCCCTAGGGTAGAGTGGAGGGCAGATCCCTAGGGTAGAGTGGAGGGTAGATCCCTAGGGTAGAGTGGAGGACAGATCCCTAGGGTAGAGTGGAGGGTAGATCCCTAGGGTAGAGTGGAGGACAGATCCCTAGGGTAGAGTGGAGGGCAGATCCCTAGGGTAGAGTGGAGGGTAGATCCCTAGGGTAGTGTGTAGGGCAGATCCCTAGGGTAGAGTGGAGGGTAGATCCCTAGGGTAGAGTGGAGGACAGATCCCTAGGGTAGAGTGGAGGGTAGATCCCTAGGGTAGAGTGGAGGGCAGATCCCTAGGGTAGAGTGGAGGGTAGATCCCTAGGGTAGTGTGTAGGGCAGATCCCTAGGGTAGAGTGGAGGGTAGATCCCTAGGGTAGAGTGGAGGGCAGATCCCTAGGGTAGAGTGGAGGGTAGATCCCTAGGGTAGAGTGGAGGGTAGATCCCTAGGGTAGAGTGGAGGGTAGATCCCTAGGGTAGAGTGGAGGGTAGATCCCTAGTGTAGAGTGGAGGGTAGATCCCTAGGGTAGAGTGGAGGGTAGATCGGGTCCGTCATTCAACGAAAAATAAACAAGTCCATTCTGAATAAACAAGCGTATAAGCACACATGGGAACCAGAATATCATATATCTACCCAAGTCACCTTTAGGAGAGGGCGGTAGAAAGCTAGCCTTGACCACAGCCATTCTGCGGGTGATGTCTGACAGTGGGAAGCTAGTAGAATGGTGACCCATCCCGATATATATATATATCTTCTGATAGGTCAGGGTGGGTGTCACTCAAAACATAGTGTCCAATTGGGCAACGGAGATCCCTGGGTTCTCCTTTTTGACCAATCAGAAACAAATTAAAATAACATAAACATCTACATAATGTTTCTGAATCTACACCAAGCTGTCCCTTTTAACATTTTAATTATCAGACAGAATATTGGCAAAATCCATTATACAGTTTTACTTTTAATCATTACATTGATCATTACAAAGGCATATATCATACAAATGAAGGCTCTGTGTTTGGCTGGCGATAAGGAGGCTGTGTTGTTACGATACTGTGTTTGTCTATTGTTGTGACTTGAAGATCAGATCAAACTTATGACCAATTTATACAGAAGTCCAGGTCATTCCAAATTGTTCACATACTTTTTCTTGCCACTGTATATCAGTGTGAATTCTACGTTAACAATATATTTGCATATATGAAGCAATTACTGTTCAAAAACATATTTACTATATAGTTACTATGTTTAGTAAATATAGGATAGGGCTATATGTTGTTATTGTGTTTCTGTAGACTCTTTAATAACAAACTATAACGGACTAACATTGGAATTGATGACAACGCAATACATAAAATACCATAAATACGCAGCTTGAAGAAACCACATATTTAGCCATGGAGCCCATTCTGATTGGCCATGGAGCCCATCCTGTACCATCAACATGTTTATTCATCATAACCCAGCCCTAACGCACCACCGCCTGCTACTGAGACAATAACCCCAGCCCGTATGCACCACCGCCTGCAACTGAGACAATAAACCCAGCCCTAATGCACCACCGCCTGCTACTGAGACAATAAACCCAGCCCTAATGCACCACCGCCTGCTACTGAGACGAACCCAGCCCTTATGCACCACCGCCTGATACTGAGACAAACCCAGCCCTTATGCACCACCGCCTGCTACTGAGACAATAAACCCAGCCCTAATGCACCACCGCCTGCTACTGAGACAATAAACCCAGCCCTTATGCACCACCGCCTGCTACTGAGACAATAACCCCAGCCCGTATGCACCACCGCCTGCAACTGAGACAATAAACCCAGCCCGTATGCACCACCGCCTGCTACTGAGACAATAAACCCAGCCCGTATGCACCACCGCCTGCTACTGAGACAATAAACCCAGCCCTAATGCACCACCGCCTGCTACTGAGACAATAAACCCAGCCCTAATGCACCACCACCGCCTGCTACTGAGACAACCCCAGCCCTTATGCATCACTGCCTGCTACTGAGACAATAAACCCAGCACTTATGCACCACCGCCTGCTACTGAGACAATAAAGCCAGCACTTATGCACCACCGCCTGCTACTGAGACAAAACCAGCCCTAATGCACCACCGCCTGCTACTGAGACAATAAACCCAGCCCTAATGCACCACCACCGCCTGCTACTGAGACAATAAACCCAGCCCTAATGCACCACCGCCTGCTACTGAGACAAAACCAGCCCTTATGCATCACCGCCTGCTACTGAGACAATAAACCCAGCCCTAATGCACCACCGCCTGCTACTGAGACAATAAACCCAGCCCTTATGCACCACCGCCTGCTACTGAGACAATAAACCCAGCCCTAATGCACCACCGCCTGCTACTGAGACAATAAACCCAGCCCTTATGCACCACTGCCTGCTACTGAGACAAACCCAGCCCTTATGCACCACCGCCTGCTACTGAGACAAAACCAGCCCTTATGCACCACCGCCTGCTACTGAGACAATAAACCCAGCCCTTATGCACCACCGCCTGCAACTGAGACAATAAACCCAGCCCTAATGCACCACCGCCTGCTACTGTGACAATAAACCCAGCCCTTATGCACCACCGCCTGCTACTGAGACAATAAACCCAGCCCTTATGCACCACCGCCTGCTACTGAGACAATAAACCCAGCACTTATGCACCACCGCCTGCTACTGAGACAATAAACCCAGCCCTTATGCACCACCGCCTTCTACTGAGACAATAAACCCAGCCCTAATGCACCACCGCCTGCTACTGAGACAATAAACCCAGCCCTTATGCACCACCGCCTGCTACTGAGACAATAAACCCAGCCCTAATGCACCACCGCCTGCTACTGAGACAATAAACCCAGCCCTAATGCACCACCGCCTGCTACTGAGACAATAAACCCAGCCCTAATGCACCACCGCCTGCTACTGAGACAATAAACCCAGCCCTAATGCACCACCGCCTGCTACTGAGACAATAAACCCAGCCCTTATGCACCACCGCCTGCTACTGAGACAATAAATCCAGCCCTAATGCACCACCGCCTGCTACTGAGACAATAAACCCAGCCCTTATGCACCACCGCCGCCTGCTACTGAGACAATAAACCCAGCCCTTATGCACCACCGCCTGCTACTGAGACAATAAACCCAGCCCTAATGCACCACCGCCTGCTACTGAAACAATAAACCCAGCCCTTATGCACCACCGCCGCCTGCTACTGAGACAATAAACCCAGCCCTAATGCACCACCGCCGCCTGCTACTGAGACAATAAACCCAGCCCTTATGCACCACCGCCTGCTACTGAGACAATAAACCCAACCCTTATGCACCACCGCCTGCTACTGAGACAATAAACCCAGCCCTTATGCACCACCGCCTGCTACTGAGACAATAAACCCAGCCCTTATGCACCACCGCCTGCTACTGAGACAATAAACCCAGCCCTAATGCACCACCGCCTGCTACTGAGACAGTAAACCCAGCCCTAATGCACCACCACCGCCTGCTACTGAGACAATAAACCCAGCCCTAATGCACCACCGCCTGCTACTGAGACAATAAACCCAGCCCTAATGCACCACCGCCTGCTACTGAGACAATAAACCCAGCCCTAATGCACCACCACCGCCTGCTACTGAGACAATAAACCCAGCCCTTATGCACCACCGCCTGCTACTGAGACAATAAACCCAGCCCTAATGCACCACCGCCTGCTACTGAGACAATAAACCCAGCCCTTATGCACCACCGCCTACTACTGAGACAATAATTCTGGTTATGAAAATAGCAAAAATATTTCTGACGCCCCCCGAACCGCCAGTGCTTAGATTTAGGTTTTATTCAAATAGAGTCCATAGTCTCTGTTGAGGACAATGTGTCCATGTGAGCGATACGTTGTCTCTTTATCACTTTGGCTGATATCAACAGACAGTCCTGTTCATTTGGACTCTAGCCTTGGATGGTTCGAAGCAGCAATTGAAGTATCACATTCATACAAATATTTCATTTTACGTTTATTTATTTTTTTCCCCCTTTTTCATATATTCATCTCTCCAGTTCTAAAACTCCAATGCCTCCTCAACTTGTTTGAGGTAATCCTCATCCAGGGGGTTGTCTGGACACTTCTGCCCATTGTTAGGAGGCCTGACCTGGTTATAGCGACTCCAGTCCCCTTTACAGATGATCCAGGGCAAGATGTCTACCTTGTAGTGAAGGTCAGCAGAGAACTCATTGCTGATGAGGTTGGGTGTTCCAACTCCTTTTCCCCGGGTGATGAGCTTCATGTTGTCATTGTAGCAGCAGTGCTGTGCGGCCAGAGTAGTGGACTCTAGAGTTAACATGGAGCGGATGCAGTACCGAGCCGTGGGTTTGTAGATCTCTAGCTTCTCCTTGGGGCCGCTGGCGTCTTTCCAGCGGAAGCCCCGGCGTGTGGCGGGGTCGGGGACGTCGGCCGTGCTGTAGGCCACCTCGGTAGGGTAGGAGCAAGGGCAGCTAGGGAGGTCGTTGGAGACTTTGGTCATGTATTTCTTCAGGAACTCAGACTTACAGTTCATCCAGCGTTCACAGCTGTCTGTGTCTAGAAGACATTAGAGACAGAGTTAGTTAGTCTGGATCTCTCTCTTACTCGTTCTCTTTTCCTCTCTCGCTCGGTCCCTTTATTTCATAAAAAAAATGTGCTTTATTGGTTTGACGTAACAATGTGCATATTGCCAAATATCGTCTTGGTCCCGTAGACATATTTTACAGGCGTATTCGCTAGGTCGCTAGGTGCAGCATGTTAAGGTTGTAACAAAATCAAGATGTGTGTTTTTCTGGCTGAGGTTATTGGAACCAGATTGGGACCAGATCACAGAGCAGAGCGTGTTATTGGGACCAGATCACAGAGCAGAGTGTGCTATTGGAACCAGATTGGGACCAGATCACAGAGCAGAGCGTGTTATTGGGACCAGATCACAGAGCAGAGTGTGCTATTGGAACCAGATTGGGACCAGATCACAGAGCAGAGTGTGTTATTGGAACCAGATTGGGACCAGATCACAGAGCAGAGCGTGTTATTGGGACCAGATCACAGAGCAGAGCGTGCTATTGGGACCAGATTGGGACCAGATCACAGAGCAGAGTGTGTTATTGGGACCAGATTGGGACCAGATCACAGAGCAGAGTGTGTTATTGGGACCAGATTGGGACCAGATCACAGAGCAGAGTGTGTTATTGGGACCAGATTGGGACCAGATCACAGAGCAGAGCGTGTTATTGGGACCAGATCACAGAGCAGAGCGTGTTATTGGGACCAGATTGGGACCAGATCACAGAGCAGAGCGTGTTATTGGGACCAGATCACAGAGCAGAGCGTGTTATTGGGACCAGATTGGGACCAGATCACAGAGCAGAGCGTGTTATTGGGACCAGATCACAGAGCAGAGTGTGTTATTGGGACCAGATCACAGAGCAGAGTGTGTTATTGGGACCAGATTGGGACCAGATCACAGAGCAGAGTGTGTTATTGGGACCAGATCACAGAGCAGAGCGTGTTATTGGGACCAGATCACAGAGCAGAGCGTGTTATTGGGACCAGATCACCGAGCAGAGTGTGTTATTGGGACCAGATCACAGAGCAGAGTGTGTTATTGGGACCAGATCACAGAGCAGAGCGTGTTATTGGGACCAGATCACAGAGCAGAGCGTGTTATTGGGACCAGATCACCGAGCAGAGTGTGTTATTGGGACCAGATCACAGAGCAGAGTGTGTTATTGGGACCAGATCACAGAGCAGAGCGTGTTATTGGGACCAGATCACAGAGCAGAGTGTGTTATTGATGAAAATAAAGAGTAATGAGAGAAGAATCTTACCGACTCCAAAGAGCTCTGTAGCGTTGAACTCATCTGTTCCAGCCAGCAGACTGACCTCAGTGGCAGCTGTCTTGAATGCATCTTCAATACCTGCACACAGAGGACAGTGAATGGACAGTGAATGGGCAGTGAATGGGCAGTGAATGGACAGTGAATGGGCAGTGAATGGACAGTGAATGGACAGTGAATGGACAGTGAATGGCGCGACTGACAAGCGTATCACTCCTACATCTATAATAAAGCGCTGGTCTGCCTTCTTAACAACACTATCAACAAAAGGCAGGTCCTACCAGGCCCTAGTTGTCGCACATAGACTACTGTTCGGTTGTGTGGTCAGGTGCCACAAACAGGGCAGCACGGCTGGCCCTTAAATGTACACAGGGAGCTAACATTAATAATATCCATGTCAATCTCTCCTGGCTCAAAGTGGAGAAATTGATTTCATCACTACTTGTATTTGTGTGAAGTATTGACATGTTGAATGCACTGAGCTGCCTGTTTAAACTACTGGCACACAGCTCAGACACCCATACATACCCCACAAGACATGCCACCAGAGGTCTGTTTAAACTGACTGGCACACAGCTCAGACACCCATCCATACCCTAC
This sequence comes from Salmo salar, assembly GCF_965601325.2. Lineage (NCBI taxonomy): Eukaryota > Metazoa > Chordata > Actinopteri > Salmoniformes > Salmonidae > Salmo > Salmo salar. The sequence continues at coordinate 41,608,446 of NC_138318.1, read as the reverse complement.
AAGACATGCCACCAGAGGTCTGTTTAAACTACTGGCACACAGCTCAGACACCCATACACACCCCACAAGACATGCCACCAGAGGTCTGTTTAAACTACTGGCACACAGCTCAGACACCCATCCATACCCCACAAGACATGCCACCAGAGGTCTGTTTAAACTGACTGGCACACAGCTCAGACACCCATCCATACCCCACAAGACATGCCACCAGAGGTCTCTTCACAGTCCCCAAGTCCAGAACAGACTATGGGAGGCGCACAGTACTACATGGATTACCTTTGCTGTTCTTCGTCAGAATGCACTCCCAGACTTCTACTTCCAAATAATCCATAGTTATATCCAAATAGCTGCGTTTTGTTCTTGCGTTCAAGACACTATCCGAAGGGTGACGCGCCCGCGCATATGGTGACAAAAAAATTCAAAATATTCCATTAACGTACTTTGAAGATTGTCAAACGCTGTTTAAAATCAATTTTTATGCGATTTTTCTCATAAAATAGCGATAATATTCCAACAGGGAGACGTTGTATCCGTTCAAACACTGAAATAAGAAAATTGAGTCTTCACATGCACGCGCGCCCCCGTCTCATTGTTCTCAGAAGGAGCACTCTCCAAAACCCCTACTGTTTTTCGCTCAGAGACATCAGTCAGGAAGTTAAAGGTTGGTCGCAAATGGGTCTTCCAAATGGACAATGACCCCAAGCATACTTCCAAAGTTGTGGAAAAATGGCTTAAGGACAACAAAGTCACGGTATTGGAGTGGCCATCACAAAACCCTGACCTCAATCCCATAGAAGATTTGTGGGCAGAACTGAAAAAGCGTGTGCGAGCAAGGAGACCTACAAACCTGACTCAGTTACACCAGCTCTGTCAGGAGGAACGGGCCAAAATTCACCCAACTTATTGTGGGAAGCTTGTGGAAGGCTACCCAAAACATTTGACCCAATATAGAATCTTCTCAGGTTTTGGCCTGCCATATGAGTTCTGTTATACTCACAGACACCATTCAAACAGTTTTAGAAACTTTAGGGTGTTTTCTATCCAAATCTACTAATTATATGCATATTCTAGTTTCTGGGCAGGAGTAATAACCAGATTAAATCAGGTACATTTTTTATCCAGCCGTGAAAATACTGCCCCCTATCCTAAACAGGTTAATGTTGCTGGACCCCAGGAAGAGTAGCTGCTGCCTTGGCAGGAACTAATGGGGATCCATAATAAACCCCAGGAAGAGTAGCTGCTGCCTTGGCAGGAACTAATGGGGATCCATAATAAACCCCAGGAAGAGTAGCTGCTGCCTTGGCAGGAACTAATGGGGATCCATAATAAACCCCAGGAAGAGTAGCTGCTGTCTTGACAGGAACTAATGGGGATCCATAATAAACCCCAGGAAGAGTAGCTGCTGCCTTGGCAGGAACTAATGGGGATCCACAATAAACCCCAGGAAGAGTAGCTGCTGCCTTGGCAGGAACTAATGGGGATCCATAATAAACCCCAGGAAGAGTAGCTGCTGCCTTGACAGGAACTAATGGGGATCCATAATAAACCCCAGGAAGAGTAGCTGCTGCTTTGGCAGGAACTAATGGGGATCCATAATAAACCCCCAGGAAGAGTAGCTACTGCCTTGGCAGGAACTAATGGGGATCCATAATAAACCCCAGGAAGAGTAGCTGCTGCTTTGGCAGGAACTAATGGGGATCCATAATAAACCCCCAGGAAGAGTAGCTGCTGCCTTGGCAGGAACTAATGGGGATCCATAATAAACCCCCAGGAAGAGTAGCTGCTGCCTTGGCAGGAACTAATGGGGATCCATAATAAACCCCCAGGAAGAGTAGCTGCTGCCTTGGCAGGAACTAATGGGGATCCATAATAAACCCCAGGAAGAGTAGCTGCTGCTTTGGCAGGAACTAATGGGGATCCATAATAAACCCCCAGGAAGAGTAGCTACTGCCTTGGCAGAAACTAATGGGGATCCATAATAAACCCCAGGAAGAGTAGCTGCTGCTTTGGCAGGAACTAATGGGGATCCATAATAAACCCCCAGGAAGAGTAGCTGCTGCCTTGGCAGGAACTAATGGGGATCCATAATAAACCCCCAGGAAGAGTAGCTGCTGCCTTGGCAGGAACTAATGGGGATCCATAATAAACCCCAATACATATTTAATGACTGAAGTGCTGGTAAACTAAGCTGGCCAGGATTCAAACACAGATTAATGACCTGTGCACAGCGATAAGACTTTTAACGGAAATTTCCCCGGCGTTCACGAAGATCACGTTGGCTGTAAATGCTGCAGATGTAGAAAACACCTTAAAAAGAACATTTAACTGATAACCAGGGGTGTATTCAATAGGAACCAAACACAACAAAATGAGGAGGGACCTACCTGAATTTGTCCAATATAAACTCTTGTTTTCATCGCAACTGTTTTCTACGGTTTGGACTAATGATTACAACCCTGGATCCACACACACACACACACACCCCCTCCTCACCTGGGCAGGGTGGCATGTCACAGGTGCGTGACTCGGTGGCGCTGCAGGCGTAACCACATGACCTGGTCCTCTTCTGGTTCCCGTTCCCACAGGTTACACTGCATGGAGACCAGTTACTCCAGCCACCGTCGATATAGTCTGGAGGGAGAGAAGCAGAGGGAGAGAAGCAGAGGGAGAGAAGCAGAGGGAGAGAAGCAGAGGGAGAGAAGCAGAGAGAGAGAGAGAGAGAGAGAGAGAGAGAGAGAGAGAGAGAGAGAGAGAGAGAGAGAGAGAGAGAGAGAGAGAGCAGAAAGTGAGAGAGAGAGAGAAAACACTGTCAGTATAAGCCAGTACACAGATTAGCCAGCCAAATAGAAAAAGTAGCTAGCCAGAGCATTCTGGGCTGTCTAGGGGGTTCCGGGGGGCATGACCCCAACCAGAGGATGTTGTTTTCGAACAAGCTCTCTTTTGGTGGCCTCTGATACTTTCTCATGCCTTGATTCCATTCCAAATACACAGCTAAAAAATTAAATACTTTAATGAGTTTACCTCCCAGGTCAGTGAAATTAGTTGTGGCAAAAAAATTGACTGAAAATGTATGAATTCAGTGTATTGTTAGTAGTTTTTGGTCTAGGTCTTTATGATCAGGACTATTTTCTAAGTAAGAGAACATTAATCCTTTAACATTAAATCAATTTTCTCTTGAGATTAAAGTCATATTTACAGTTTTACTGCACAATATGAATTGCCACAATCTGATCTTCATATTATGCATTATTTTTTATTTTGTTAAAAATTTTTTTTATTATATATCAGTTAAATCACTGAAGGAATATCAGTATTTTTCCGAATCTCAGTATGTGATTTATTCAAAAAATGTCTTGTTTAGCAACTGAGCTACAGGAAGAGACTTCCAGAAGTATGAAGCTGGTGTTAAACGAACAGCAGTTGACTACTCCATTGTTGACACTTTAATCAGTTGGCCTATATCAATATCTTTAACAATACTGTCACGCCCTGACCTTAGAGAGCCTTTTGATTTCTCTATGTTGGTTAGGTCAGGGTGTGATTTGGGTGGGAATTCTAGTTTTTCTATTTCTTTGTTTGCCGGGTATGGTTCACAATCAGAGGCAGCTGTCTATCGTTGTCTCTGATTGGGGATCATATTTAGGCAGCCTTTTTCCCACCTTAGTTTGTGGGATCGTGATTTTGTATAGCTGCTGTATAGCCTGCAGAACTTTACGTTCGTTTTTTGTATTTTGTCGTTTTGTCGGTGTTCATTTTAATAAAAAGTAAAATGTTCGTTTACCATGCTGCGCCTTGGTCCAATCTTTACGACGAGCGTAACAAATACCATTTAAGTATTATTATCTTTTAGAACCTTCAATATATTTAATTTGATAATTTATTAATTATGAATAATTAGTATTATTTTTTTTATATTACAGAGTATGCCATTGCCCCTTTAAGGTGCCATTCTGCCTAAACCTTGAATCTCTGGTTGTAGCCTATTTGCATATTTAAAATGATGCTACGCCTGCAACTGTATGAGTTGAGAAATAAACGTGGTAGCACTGGAAAGCTGAGATCGCCCTCTTTTTAACAACGGCAATTAAAACCCCCGATTTCCTGTTTTGTCACTCGTTTTTTTTTTGATGGCAGAGGAAAAATACACGTGGACAGTTCTAGCATATTCAAAGTGCGCCTCGGCAGAAACATTTGTTTCATGTTCCATATTCTTTTAAATGAAAAGAAGCCTAGTCAATTTATGAAGTGGAAAAAAAAAGTCGTCGGAAAATAAGTTTGTGATCGTCTGTTTAGTCGACGTACGGCTCTAAGGGAAAAAACACTGAAAAGGCTGTGGGCACATTGAGATTTCCAGTCCAAAATTCCGGGTTCAGGTTAGATTAGAGGTTAATAGTCAGTAGTGGTGGCTATTCAGGGCAGGAGGCGGACAGGGATAAGTCCAATGAGATAAGTCCAATGAGGAACTTGACATTTTTGACCGTCTCCATGGCGATCCCGTTGATGAGAATGGGGGGGGGGGGGGGGTGTCCAGCCTGGTTCCTCCTGAAGTCCACAATCAGCTGCTTTGTTTTGCTAAACGTTGAGGGAGAGGTTGTTTACTTGGCACCACGTCCGTCAGAGTGCCTACCTCCTCCCTGTAAACCGTCTCGTGTTTGTTGGTGATCAGGCCTACTACTGTCGTCTCGTCAGCTAACTTGACGATGGAGTTGGAACTGTGTGAGGCCAGTCAGTTGTGGGTATACAGAGAGTACAGGAAGGGACTGAGGACGCACTCTTGCGGGGCCCCGGTGTTGATAATCAGTGTCGAGGAGGTAATGTTGCATACCTTCACCACCTGGGGGGCGGCCCGTCAGGAAGTCCAGGATCCAGTTGAATAGGGAGGAGTTCAGACCCAGGGCCGTGAGCTTTGTGGTAAGCTTAGAAGGCACTATGGTATTGAAAGCCGAGCTGTAGTCGAAGAAAAGCATCCTCACATATGCATTCCTTTTGTCCAGGTGGGAAAGGGCAGTGTGCGGTAAAATGGCGAGTGCTTCGTTCGTGGATCTGTCAGGGCAGTAGATGAATTGGAGAGGGTTGAGTGATGTCAGGGAAGGGAGGAGGTGAGATGGAGAGGGTTGAGTGTGTCAAAAAGGGAGGAGGTGATATGGAGAGGGTGGAGTGTGTCGAGGAGGTGATGTGGAGAGGGTAGAGTGTGTCGGGGAGGGAGGAGGTGAATTGGAGAGGGTGGAGGTGATATGGAGAGGGTGGAGGTGATATGGAGAGGGTGCAGGTGATATGGAGAGGGTGGAGTGATGTCGAGGAGGGAGGAGGTGATATGGAGAGGGTTGAGTGATGTCGAAGAGGGAGGAGGTGATATGGAGAGGGTTGAGTGTGTCAGGGAGGGAGGGAGGAGGTGAAATGGAGAGGGTTGAGTGTGTCAGGGAGGGAGGAGGTGATATGGAGAGGGTTGGGTGTGTCGGGGAGGGGAGGGAGGAGGTGAGATGGAGAGGGTGGAGTGATGTCAGGGAGGGTGGGAGGAGGTGAGATGGAGAGGGTGGAGGTGATATGGAGAGGGTGGAGTGATGTCAGGGAGGGAGGGAGGAGGTGAGATGGAGAGGGTTGAGTGTGTCGGGGAGGGAGGGAGGAGGTGAGATGGAGAGGGTGGAGTGATGTCGGGGAAGGAGGAGGTGAGATGGAGAGGGTGGAGTGATGTCGGGGAAGGAGGAGGTGAGATGAAGAGGGTGGAGGTGATATGGAGAGGGTGGAGTGTGTCGGGGAGGTGATATGGTCTTTGACTAGTCTCTCAAAAGCACTTCATGATGAAGGAAGTGAGGGCTACGGGTCAGTAGTCAGTCACTTCAGTTACTTTCCTTTTCCTGGGCACTGAGATGATAGTGGACATCTTGAAGCAGGTGGGTATAGAGTCCTGAACTAGGGAGAGATTGAAAATGTCAGAGAACACAAGAGCCAGCTGGTCTGTACATGCTCTGAGGACACGGCTAGAGATGCCATCTGGCCCGGCAGACCTTAAGTACGTAGCCCTCATTGGGCTCTCTTCCGCTACTCGGAGTCGTTGTTGTGCTTGAAGTGTGAGAAAAAGGTGTTTCGCTCGTCTGGTAGGGTGGTGTTGGTGACCGCGATGTAGCTGGCTTTCATTTTGTAATCCGTGATCGTTAGGAGCCCCTGCCACATACGCCTCATGACCGACCCGCTGAATTGTTCTTCCGCTTTGTCCCTATATTTGTCTTTCGCCATCTTGATCGATCTGCGTAGGTTGTATTAGTACTTTTAACTATTGTCCCCTATCAACATGCCCTGTTTATTTTCTTAATAATATATATAAATATATACAAACATACACATACAAACAATTTACAGACAAAAACAAAGATTACATCTCCTCTGTCCAGACCCACATGATCACACCTGGTCACACCTCCATCCCTAGTACCTGGTCACACCTCCATCCCTAGTACCTGGTCACTCCTCCATCCCTAGTACCTGGTCACACCTCCATCCCTAGTACCTGGTCACACCTCCATCCCTAGTCACACCTCCATCCCTAGTACCTGGTCACACCTCCATCCCTAGTACCTGGTCACACCTCCATCCCTAGTACCTGATCACACCTCCATCCCTGGTACCTGGTCACACCTCCATCCCTAGTACCTGGTCACACCTCCATCCCTAGTACCTGGTCCCACCTCCATCCCTAGTACCTGGCCACACCTCCATCCCTAGTACCTGGTCACACCTCCATCCCTAGTACCTGGTCCCACCTCCATCCCTAGTACCTGATCACACCTCCATCCCTAGTACCTGGCCACACCTCCATCCCTAGTACCTGGTCACTCCTCCATCCCTAGTACCTGGTCCCACCTCCATCCCTAGTACCTGGTCACACCTCCATCCCTAGTACCTGGTCACACCTCCATCCCTAGTACCTGATCACACCTCCATCCCTAGTACCTGGCCACACCTCCATCCCTAGTACCTGGTCACACCTCCATCCCTAGTACCTGATCACACCTCCATCCCTAGTACCTGGCCACACCTCCATCCCTAGTACCTGGCCACACCTCCATCCCTAGTACCTGGTCACACCTCCATCCCTAGTACCTGATCACACCTCCATCCCTAGTACCTGGCCACACCTCCATCCCTAGTACCTGGCCACACCTCCATCCCTAGTACCTGGTCACACCTCCATCCCTAGTACCTGGCCACACCTCCATCCCTAGTACCTGGTCACACCTCCATCCCTAGTACCTGGTCACACCTCCATCCCTAGTACCTGGTCACACCTCCATCCCTAGTACCTGGCCACACCTCCATCCCTAGTACCTGGTCACACCTCCATCCCTAGTACCTGATCACACCTCCATCCCTAGTACCTGATCACTCCTCCATCCCTAGTACCTGGTCACACCTCCATCCCTAGTACCTGGTCACACCTCCATCCCTAGTACCTGGTCACACCTCCATCCCTAGTACCTGGTCACACCTCCATCCCTAGTACCTGGTCACACCTCCATCCCTAGTACCTGGTCACACCTCCATCCCTAGTCACACCTCCATCCCTAGTACCTGGTCACACCTCCATCCCTAGTACCTGGTCCCACCTCCATCCCTAGTACCTGGTCCCACCTCCATCCCTAGTACCTGGTCACACCTCCATCCCTAGTACCTGGTCACACCTCCATCCCTAGTACCTGATCACTCCTCCATCCCTAGTACCTGGTCACACCTCCATCCCTAGTACCTGGTCACTCCTCCATCCCTAGTACCTGGTCACACCTCCATCCCTAGTACCTGATCACACCTCCATCCCTAGTCACACCTCCATCCCTAGTACCTGATCACTCCTCCATCCCTAGTACCTGGTCACACCTCCATCCCTAGTACCTGGTCACTCCTCCATCCCTAGTACCTGGTCACACCTCCATCCCTAGTACCTGGTCACACCTCCATCCCTAGTACCTGGTCACTCCTCCATCCCTAGTACCTGATCACACCTCCATCCCTAGTACCTGGTCACACCTCCATCCCTAGTACCTGGTCACACCTCCATCCCTTGTCACACCTCCATCCCTAGTACCTGGTCACTCCTCCATCCCTAGTACCTGGTCCCACCTCCATCCCTAGTACCTGGTCACACCTCCATCCCTAGTACCTGGTCACACCTCCATCCCTTGTCACACCTCCATCCCTAGTACCTGGTCACTCCTCCATCCCTGGTACCTGGTCACACCTCCATCCCTAGTCCCACCTCCATCCCTAGTACCTGGTCACACCTCCATCCCTAGTACCTGGTCACACCTCCATCCCTAGTACCTGATCACACCTCCATCCCTAGTACCTGGCCACACCTCCATCCCTAGTACCTGGTCACACCTCCATCCCTAGTACCTGATCACACCTCCATCCCTAGTACCTGGCCACACCTCCATCCCTAGTACCTGGCCACACCTCCATCCCTAGTACCTGGTCACACCTCCATCCCTAGTACCTGATCACACCTCCATCCCTAGTACCTGGCCACACCTCCATCCCTAGTACCTGGCCACACCTCCATCCCTAGTACCTGGTCACACCTCCATCCCTAGTACCTGGCCACACCTCCATCCCTAGTACCTGGTCACACCTCCATCCCTAGTACCTGGTCACACCTCCATCCCTAGTACCTGGTCACACCTCCATCCCTAGTACCTGGCCACACCTCCATCCCTAGTACCTGGTCACACCTCCATCCCTAGTACCTGATCACACCTCCATCCCTAGTACCTGATCACTCCTCCATCCCTAGTACCTGGTCACACCTCCATCCCTAGTACCTGGTCACACCTCCATCCCTAGTACCTGGTCACACCTCCATCCCTAGTACCTGGTCACACCTCCATCCCTAGTACCTGGTCACACCTCCATCCCTAGTACCTGGTCACACCTCCATCCCTAGTCACACCTCCATCCCTAGTACCTGGTCACACCTCCATCCCTAGTACCTGGTCCCACCTCCATCCCTAGTACCTGGTCCCACCTCCATCCCTAGTACCTGGTCACACCTCCATCCCTAGTACCTGGTCACACCTCCATCCCTAGTACCTGATCACTCCTCCATCCCTAGTACCTGGTCACACCTCCATCCCTAGTACCTGGTCACTCCTCCATCCCTAGTACCTGGTCACACCTCCATCCCTAGTACCTGATCACACCTCCATCCCTAGTCACACCTCCATCCCTAGTACCTGATCACTCCTCCATCCCTAGTACCTGGTCACACCTCCATCCCTAGTACCTGGTCACTCCTCCATCCCTAGTACCTGGTCACACCTCCATCCCTAGTACCTGGTCACACCTCCATCCCTAGTACCTGGTCACTCCTCCATCCCTAGTACCTGATCACACCTCCATCCCTAGTACCTGGTCACACCTCCATCCCTAGTACCTGGTCACACCTCCATCCCTTGTCACACCTCCATCCCTAGTACCTGGTCACTCCTCCATCCCTAGTACCTGGTCCCACCTCCATCCCTAGTACCTGGTCACACCTCCATCCCTAGTACCTGGTCACACCTCCATCCCTTGTCACACCTCCATCCCTAGTACCTGGTCACTCCTCCATCCCTGGTACCTGGTCACACCTCCATCCCTAGTCACACCTCCATCCCTAGTACCTGGTCACACCTCCATCCCTAGTACCTGGTCACACCTCCATCCCTAGTACCTGGCCACACCTCCATCCCTAGTACCTGGCCACACCTCCATCCCTAGTACCTGGTCATACCTCCATCCCTAGTCACACCTCCATCCCTAGTACCTGGCCACACCTCCATCCCTAGTCACACCTCCATCCCTAGTACCTGGCCACACCTCCATCCCTAGTACCTGGTCATACCTCCATCCCTAGTCACACCTCCATCCCTAGTACCTAGTCACACCTCCATCCCTAGTACCTGGTCACACCTCCATCCCTAGTCACACCTCCATCCCTAGTACCTGGTCACACCTCCATCCCTAGTACCTGGTCCCACCTCCATCCCTAGTACCTGGTCCCACCTCCATCCCTAGTACCTGGTCACACCTCCATCCCTAGTACCTGGTCACTCCTCCATCCCTAGTACCTGGTCACACCTCCATCCCTAGTACCTACCTGGTCACTCCTCCATCCCTAGTCACACCTCCATCCCTAGTACCTGGTCACACCTCCATCCCTAGTACCTGGTCACACCTCCATCCCTAGTACCTGGTCACACCTCCATCCCTAGTACCTGGTCACTCCTCCATCCCTAGTACCTGGTCACACCTCCATCCCTAGTACCTACCTGGTCACTCCTCCATCCCTAGTCACACCTCCATCCCTAGTACCTGGTCACACCTCCATCCCTAGTACCTGGTCCCACCTCCATCCCTAGTACCTGGTCACTCCTCCATCCCTAGTACCTACCTGGTCACTCCTCCATCCCTAGTACCTGGCCACACCTCCATCCCTAGTACCTGGTCACACCTCCATCCCTAGTACCTGGTCACACCTCCATCCCTAGTACCTGGTCACACCTCCATCCCTAGTCACACCTCCATCCCTAGTACCTGGTCACACCTCCATCCCTAGTACCTGGTCACACCTCCATCCCTAGTACCTGGTCACACCTCCATCCCTAGTACCTGGTCACACCTCCATCCCTAGTACCTGATCACACCTCCATCCCTAGTACCTGGTCACACCTCCATCCCTAGTACCTGGTCACACCTCCATCCCTAGTACCTGGTCACACCTCCATCCCTAGTACCTGATCACACCTCCATCCCTAGTACCTGGTCACTCCTCCATCCCTAGTACCTGGCCACACCTCCATCCCTAGTCACACCTCCATCCCTAGTACCTGGTCACACCTCCATCCCTAGTACCTGGTCACACCTCCATCCCTAGTACCTGGCCACACCTCCATCCCTAGTACCTGGTCATACCTCCATCCCTAGTCACACCTCCATCCCTAGTACCTGGCCACACCTCCATCCCTAGTCACACCTCCATCCCTAGTACCTGGCCACACCTCCATCCCTAGTACCTGGTCATACCTCCATCCCTAGTCACACCTCCATCCCTAGTACCTAGTCACACCTCCATCCCTAGTACCTGGTCACACCTCCATCCCTAGTCACACCTCCATCCCTAGTACCTGGTCACACCTCCATCCCTAGTACCTGATCACACCTCCATCCCTAGTACCTGGTCACACCTCCATCCCTAGTACCTGGCCACACCTCCATCCCTAGTACCTGGTCACACCTCCATCCCTAGTACCTGGTCACACCTCCATCCCTAGTACCTGATCACACCTCCATCCCTAGTACCTGGTCACACCTCCATCCCTAGAACCTGATCACACCTCCATCCCTAGTACCTGGTCACACCTCCATCCCTAGTACCTGGTCACACCTCCATCCCTAGTACCTGATCACACCTCCATCCCTAGTACCTGGTCACACCTCCATCCCTAGTACCTGGTCACACCTCCATCCCTAGTACCTGGCCACACCTCCATCCCTAGTACCTGATCACACCTCCATCCCTAGTACCTGGCCACACCTCCATCCCTAGTACCTGGTCATACCTCCATCCCTAGTCACACCTCCATCCCTAGTACCTGGTCACACCTCCATCCCTAGTACCTGGTCACACCTCCATCCCTAGTACCTGGCCACACCTCCATCCCTAGTACCTGATCACACCTCCATCCCTAGTACCTGGTCACACCTCCATCCCTAGTACCTGGTCACACCTCCATCCCTAGTACCTGATCACACCTCCATCCCTAGTACCTGGTCACACCTCCATCCCTAGTACCTGGCCACACCTCCATCCCTAGTACCTGGTCACACCTCCATCCCTAGTACCTGGCCACACCTCCATCCCTAGTACCTGGTCACACCTCCATCCCTAGTACCTGATCACACCTCCATCCCTAGTACCTGGTCACACCTCCATCCCTAGTACCTGGTCACACCTCCATCCCTAGTACCTGGCCACACCTCCATCCCTAGTACCTGATCACACCTCCATCCCTAGTACCTGGTCACACCTCCATCCCTAGTACCTGATCACACCTCCATCCCTAGTACCTGGCCACACCTCCATCCCTAGTACCTGGTCACACCTCCATCCCTAGTACCTGGCCACACCTCCATCCCTAGAACCTGATCACACCTCCATCCCTAGTACCTGATCACACCTCCATCCCTAGTACCTGGTCACACCTCCATCCCTAGTACCTGGCCACACCTCCATCCCTCAGTGTGGTCGTAGTCTAACTATAGTCCAGGGCAGAGTGAATGAGTGAGTGTTTTCAGTTTTATCAATTACAAACAAACACACCAGGAAGTATTTGGCAAGAAAATAGGTTTTCCAGGAAAGCTTCTGACGCAACACAACTTAATGTGTTGGCAGCTTTAGCCAAGTTGGGCACTTAACTCTCAGTAATACTCTCAAGTGTAAAAAAAAAAATTGAATCAAATACTCGTCTTGGCACAAGTCACATTGAAATGAGTCCCGGGCTGCTTTTTTGCTGCTTTCTGACTGTTAATGTGTTGTTTGGAAATGGGGCTGAAATGGCAAGAAATTCCCTTTCGTTCCAAATGATCATTGAAGGGATCAGTTTAATGAGAATACATGGAAACGTTTCCTCTGGCTGAACTAAGTACTAAACTATTACATTAAACTCACGGTGCACACACACACACACACACACACACACACACACACACACACACACACACACACACACACACACACACACACCACCCCCTAACCAACATCTGCCACACATTGTCTTAATTTCACAGATTCAAGTCTAGATAGCAGTGTAGCCCCTTCCTCTACCCCCCCCCTGCCACTACACCCCCATACACAAATTACACCTAAAGCGCACTAGTGGCAGCTCTTACAGAAACAGAGAACAGCTCACTCAGCAGGACCAGCAGCCAGCTAGCACAGACCAATATTTTATAAGAGCTTAGTTAGAGCAGGGTTATCATTATGGTCATTTTTCATACAACCTTCCTACAACGTTCTGGGAAAGTTGCAGGATACCCAGCTAACACATAACGTTCTGAGAACCATATGTTTCTCATGTGGGAATTTCAGTACAACAGCATAACGTTTCCTACAGGTTTCCTCACGGATCTATTTAAAGTCATGTTCTCAGAACGTTAAGAAAACGTTCTTTAAAAACACAAGAAAACATTAGTAACGTTCAAAGAGCAGAACGTTCTAAGAATGTTATTTAAAAACATACATTCCATTCTCAGCGTCAACAAATCTCTATCTTGTTAAGTGTGCTCAGGTGTGTTGGCCACGCCCACTATTTGGCCACACCCGAGCTTAATGACTGCTGGGCGGCAGGTAGCCTAGCGGTTAAGATCGTTAGGCCAGTAACTGAAAGGTCTGCGGTTCGGAATCTCTGAGCCGACTAGGTGAAAACTCTGCCGACGTGCCCTTGAGGCACTTAACCCTAATCGCTCCTGTAAGTCGCTCTGGATAAGAGAGTGTCAACTAAATGACTAAAAGGTAAATGTTGTGTTTGTTTCCTTTGAAATGGGGTCTGTTTGAATAGACTAACATTAACATGTCATTCTAGCTCCATCCTGGTTGTCGGAATAATTCCATGAATAGAGAATAGGTGATCGTAGGTTTGAATCTCACTGACGCTGTGCCACAATAAAAAAAAATAGTAAATGTGCTTGCATGATTAATCGATAAGAAAATTAATTTCTATGTGTCAAATGAAATGTTATTAGTCACAAGCGCCAAATACAACAGGTGTAGACCTTACAGTGAAATGCTGAATACAACAGGTGTAGTAGACCTTACAGTGAAATGCTGAATACAACAGGTGTAGTAGACCTTACAGTGAAATGCTGAATACAACAGGTGTAGTAGACCTTACAGTGAAATGCTGAATACAACAGGTGTAGTAGACCTTACAGTGAAATGCTGAATACAACAGGTGTAGTAGACCTCACAGTGAAATGCTGAATACAACAGGTGTAGTAGACCTTACAGTGAAATGCTGAATACAACAGGTGTAGTAGACCTCACAGTGAAATGCTGAATACAACAGGTGTAGTAGACCTCACAGTGAAATGCTGAATACAACAGGTGTAGTAGACCTCACAGTGAAATGCTGAATACAACAGGTGTAGTAGACCTCACAGTGAAATGCTGAATACAACAGGTGTAGTAGACCTCACAGTTAAATGCTGAATACAACAGGTGTAGTAGACCTTACAGTGAAATGCTGAATACAACAGGTGTAGTAGACCTTACAGTGAAATGCTGAATACAACAGGTGTAGTAGACCTTACAGTGAAATGCTGAATACAACAGGTGTAGTAGACCTTACAGTGAAATGCTGAATACAACAGGTGTAGTAGACCTCACAGTGAAATGCTGAATACAACAGGTGTAGTAGACCTTACAGTGAAATGCTGAATACAACAGGTGTAGTAGACCTTACAGTGAAATGCTGAATACAACAGGTGTAGTAGACCTTACAGTGAAATGCTGAACACAACAGGTGTAGTAGACCTCACAGTGAAATGCTGAATACAACAGGTGTAGTAGACCTTAAAGTGAAATGCTGAATACAACAGGTGTAGACCTCACAGTGAAATGCTGAATACAACAGGTGTAGTAGACCTCACAGTGAAATGCTGAATACAACAGGTGTAGTAGACCTTACAGTGAAATGCTGAATACAACAGGTGTAGTAGACCTCACAGTGAAATGCTGAATACAACAGGTGTAGTAGACCTCACAGTGAAATGCTGAATACAACAGGTGTAGTAGACCTCACAGTGAAAGGCTGAATACAACAGGTGTAGTAGACCTTACAGTGAAATGCTGAATACAACAGGTGTAGTAGACCTCACAGTGAAATGCTGAATACAACAGGTGTAGTAGACCTCACAGTGAAATGCTGAATACAACAGGTGTAGTAGACCTCACAGTGAAATGCTGAATACAACAGGTGTAGTAGACCTCACAGTGAAATGCTGAATACAACAGGTGTAGTAGACCTCACAGTGAAATGCTGAATACAACAGGTGTAGTAGACCTCACAGTGAAATGCTGAATACAACAGGTGTAGTAGACCTCACAGTGAAATGCTGAATACAACAGGTGTAGTAGACCTCACAGTGAAATGCTGAATACAACAGGTGTAGTAGACCTCACAGTGAAATGCTGAATACAACAGGTGTAGTAGACCTCACAGTGAAATGCCGAATACAACAGGTGTAGTAGACCTCACAGTGAAATGCTGAATACAACAGGTGTAGTAGACCTTACAGTGAAATGCTGAATACAACAGGTGTAGTAGACCTTACAGTGAAATGCTGAATACAACAGGTGTAGTAGACCTCACAGTGAAATGCTGAATACAACAGGTGTAGTAGACCTCACAGTGAAATGCTGAATACAACAGGTGTGTAGACCTCACAGTGAAATGCTGAATACAACAGGTGTAGTAGACCTCACAGTGAAATGCTGAATACAACAGGTGTAGTAGACCTCACAGTGAAATGCTGAATACAACAGGTGTAGTAGACCTCACAGTGAAATGCTGAATACAACAGGTGTAGTAGACCTCACAGTGAAATGCTGAATACAACAGGTGTAGTAGACCTCACAGTGAAATGCTGAATACAACAGGTGTAGTAGACCTCACAGTGAAATGCTGAATACAACAGGTGTAGTAGACCTCACAGTGAAATGCTGAATACAACAGGTGTAGTAGACCTCACAGTGAAATGCTGAATACAACAGGTGTAGTAGACCTTACAGTGAAATGCTGAATACAACAGGTGTAGTAGACCTTACAGTGAAATGCTGAATACAACAGGTGTAGTAGACCTCACAGTGAAATGCTGAATACAACAGGTGTAGTAGACCTCACAGTGAAATGCTGAATACAACAGGTGTAGTAGACCTTACAGTGAAATGCTGAATACAACAGGTGTAGTAGACCTCACAGTGAAATGCTTACTTATGAACCAACAGTGCAGTAATAAAAAATACAGATAAGAATAAGAGATAATAGTAATGAGTAATTAAAGAGCAGCAGTAAAAACTAAAAATATACAGTTGAAGTAGGAAGTTTACATACACTTAGGTTGGAGTCATTAAAACTCGTTTTTCAACCACTCCACACATTTCTTGTTAACAAACTATAGTTTTGGCAAAGTCGGTTAGGACATCTACTTTGTGCATGACACAAGTAATTTTTCCAACAATTGTTTACAGACGGATTATTTCACTTATAATTCACAGTATCACAATTCCAGTGGAAGTTTACATTCATGAAGTTGACTGTGCCTTTAAACAGCTTGGAAAATTCCAGAAAATGATGTCATGGCTTTAGAAGCTTCTGATAGGCTAATTGACATCATTTGAGTCAATTGGAGGGTACCTGTGGATGAATTTCAAGGCTTACCTTCAAACTCAGTCCCTCTTTGCTTGACATCATGGGAAAATCTAAAGAAATCAGCCAAGACCTCAGAAAAAAATTGTAGACCTCCACAAGTCTGGTTCATCCTTGGGAGCAATTTCCAAATGCCTGAAGGTACCACGTTCATCTGTACAAACAATAGTACGCAAGTATAAACACCATGGGACCACGCAGCCGTCATACCGCTCAGGAAGGAGACGCGTTCTGTCTCCTAGGGATGAACGTACTTTGGTGCGAAAAGTGCAAATCAATCCCAGAACAACTGCAAAGGACCTTGTGAAGATGCTGGAGGAAACAGGTAAAAAAGTATCTATATCCACAGTAAAACGAGTCCTATATCGACATAACCTGAAAGGCCGCTCAGCAAGGAAGAAGCCACTGCTCCAAAACCGCCATAAAAAAGCCAGGCTACGGTTTGCAACTGCACATGGGGACAAATATCATACTTTTTGGAGAAATGTCCTCTGGTCTGATGAAACAAAAATAGAACTCTTTGGCCATAATGACCATCGTTATGTTTGGAGGATAAAAGGGGAGGCTTGCAAGCCAAAGAACACCATCCTAACCGTGAAGCACGGGGGTGGCAGCATCATGTTGTGGGGGTGCTTTGCTGCAGGAGGGACTGGTGCACTTCACAAAATAGATGGCATCATGAGGCAGGAAAATTATGTGGATATATTGAAGCAACATCTCAAGACATCAGTCAGGAAGTTAAAGCTTGGTCGCAAATGGGTCTTCCAAATGGACAATGACCCCAAGCATACTTCCAAAGTTGTGGAAAAATGGCTTAAGGACAACAAAGTCACGGTATTGGAGTGGCCATCACAAAACCCTGACCTCAATCCCATAGAAGATTTGTGGGCAGAACTGAAAAAGCGTGTGCGAGCAAGGAGGCCTACAAACCTGACTCAGTTACACCAGCTCTGTCAGGAGGAATGGGCCAAAATTCACCCAACTTATTGTGGGAAGCTTGTGAAAGGCTACCTGAAATGTTTGACCCAAGTTAAACAATTTAAAGGCAATGCTACCAAATACTAATTGAGTGTATGTAAACTTCTGATCCACTGGGAATGTGATGAAAGAAATAAAAGCTGAAATAAATCATTCTCTCTACTATTATTCTGACATTTCACATTCTTAAAATAAAAAGTGGTGATCCTAACTGACCTAAGACAGGGCATTTACTAGGATTACATTTCAGGAATTATGAAAAACTGAGTTTAAAAGTATTTGGCAAAGTTGTCTGTAAATTTCCGACTTCTACTGTATACGGTGGGGTGCTGGTGCAGAGTCGATGTGCGGGGGTACGGGTTTGTTGAGGTAGTATGTACATGTAGGTAGAGTAAATCAAAAGTGTCCTATCTGTGCGTGGCGTTCCAACCTAAACTAGCAGTGTTATTAAAAAAGTCAAATAACCTATAATTCCCATGAATAAAACCTCCCAGGGAAAACCTTCAGGGAACCAAAGTAAAAGGTTCTCACAACCTCATTGCAACCTAAAAAATGAACGACCACAGACCTGGCTCAGTCAGTACCCCAGACCTGGCTCAGTCAGTACCCCAGACCTGGCTCAGTCAGTACCCCAGACCTGGCTCAGTCAGTAACCCAGACCTGGCTCAGTCAGTAACCCAGACCTGGCTCAGTCAGTACCCCAGACCTGGCTCAGTCAGTACCCCAGACCTGGCTCAGTCAGTACCCCAGACCTGGCTCAGTCAGTACCCCAGACCTGGCTCAGTCAGTACCCCAGACCTGGCTCAGTCAGTACCCCAGACCTGGCTCAGTCAGTAACCCAGACCTGGCTCAGTCAGTACCCCAGACCTGGCTCAGTCAGTACCCCAGACCTGGCTCAGTCAGTAACCCAGACCTGGCTCAGTCAGTAACCCAGACCTGGCTCAGTCAGTACCCCAGACCTGGCTCAGTCAGTACCCCAGACCTGGCTCAGTCAGTACCCCAGACCTGGCTCAGTCAGTACCCCAGACCTGGCTCAGTCAGTACCCCAGACCTGGCTCAGTCAGTACCCCAGACCTGGCTCAGTCAGTACCCCAGACAGTAAACATGGGCTTAGGGTTTCAATAAGAATGTAACAATTTATGAACCTGCTCATTCATTCCTGACAGCCGTACCCACGATGGATAAAATGACATTTCTCTTCGCTCTCCATAGCACACACATTCCTGTGTAACAGTGTTGTGTTGGTGGACAAGCTGAGACACGGTGTGGATGGATACTGTACGACCATGGGGAGGGTGAATTCTTCTACATGAAATGTATCTATCTATCTATCTATCTATCTATCTATCTATCTATCTATCTATCTATCTATCTATCTATCTATCTAGAGAGAGGAGAGAGAGAGAGAGGAGAGAGAGAGAGAGAGAGAGAGAGAGAGAGAGAGAGAGAGAGAGAGAGAGAGAGAGAGAGAGAGAGAGAGAGAGAGAGAGAGAGAGAGAAGAGAGAGAGAGAGAGAGAGAGAGAGAGAGAGAGAGAGAGAGAGAGAGAGAGAGAGAGAGAGAGAGACACACACACACACACAGACACAGGAGTGTGTAGACAGTTATTGAGAATGATAGGAACTGGTCTGCTATTCCCCCAATGTAGTGCACTACTTTTGAACAGAAAAGTACCCAGCTAGCACATTGGTTCCTTGGAAGTTTTGGGAACGTATGATTTTGGTTTCACATTGGTTGTGAGTATGAAGCCATACGTTTCCTGACTGGTAAAACAGACAGTTTATTAGAACAGAAACTTGTTCTGAGAATGTTTATTTATAGGTTGCAGGGAGATTCTGAGAACATTTTACTCTGGTTCCTTGAAAGCTTTCCTTGTAGATTTTATTAACGTTCTGATAACAGAAATTTTAGGTTCCTTAACAAACTTTCACTGAATGTTTCAATGCTAGTGTACTATAGTGTTCTTGTGTATTTTTTTTTAATGGAACGTTTTCTTAACGTCCTCGTAATCATTTGAAAACATGTCTTTAAATAGAACCATTGAGGAAACCTGTAGGAAACGTTACGCTTAAAGTACTGAAATTCCCACAGAAGAACGTTGTTTCTTAACATTCTCTGAACTATTTAAGAACATTCCCAATGTCAAACCAGTTGGAGAACGTTTCTAGAACATTACCAAAATTGAAATGAAATGAACTATGTTCAAACGTTCAGGAAACGTTCTGTTAAAGTAATGAAATGCTAAGAAAATAAAACGTGCTGAGAATGTTCCAATGCCAAACGTTACGTGTTAGCTGGGTATCCTGCGCCATTCCCCCGAACGTTGTGGGAAGGTTGTATGCAAAATAACCATAGGACAAACCAAGAAACATATGGTTCTCAGAACATTATGTGCTAGCTGGGTAGTGCACTATATAGGGAATAGGGTGCCATTTGGGGAAGCAGTCCTGATTTGGCCCTGTTCCTGTCGGAGGACTTTGATGTTCGAGAGGCGTCTAATCTGTCACACGCGCACGCACGCACACACGCACACACACACACACACAAACAGAGAGGACAAATCCATCTGATGAAACTAAAGAGTGTTTCATTTGACCCTGCTGGTCATCTATGAACGTTTGAACATCTTGGCCACGTTCTGTTATAATCTCCACCCGGCACAGCCAGAAGAGGACTGGCCACCCCTCATAGCCTGGTTCCTCTCTAGGTTTCTAATCTCCACCCGGCACAGCCAGAAGAGGACTGGCCACCCCTCATAGCCTGGTTCCTCTCTAGGTTTCTAATCTCCACCCGGCACAGCCAGAAGAGGACTGGCCACCCCTCATAGCCTGGTTCCTCTCTAGGTTTCTAATCTCCACCCGGCACAGCCAGAAGAGGACTGGCCACCCCTCATAGCCTGGTTCCTCTGGTCTACCCAGCACAGCCAGAAGAGGACTGGCCACCCCTCATAGCCTGGTTCCTCTCTAGGTTTCTTCCTGGGTTCTGGCCTTTCTAGGGAGTTTTTCCTAGCCACAGTGCTTCTACATCTGCGTTGTTTGCTGTTTGGGGGTTTTAGGCTGGGTTTCTGTACAGCACTTTGTGGCATCTGCTGATGTAAAAAGGGCTTTATAAATACATTTTATTGATTTAAGGCTTCAATCATACACCCGCTTCCTGTGTCAAACACACTTAGAACACACATGCACATATATAAACACACACACACACACACACACACACACACACACACACACACACACAGCCCTTAACCTCCCTGGGCAAGGTGGGACGCTTGCGTCCCACCTAGTCAACAGCCAGTGGAATCGCGTGGCGCAAAATACAAATACCTCATAAATGCTATAACTTCAATTTCTCAAACATATGAAACAAAACGCCGCTATTTGGATATAACTATGGATTATTTTTAACCAAACCAACATTTGTTATTGAAGTAGAAGTCCTGGGAGTGCATTCTGACGAAGACAGCAAAGGTAATAACATTTTTCTTATAGTAAATCTGACTTTGGTGAGTGCTAAACTTGCTGGGTGTCTAAATAGCTAGCCCTGTGATGCCGGGCTATCTACTGAGAATATTGCAAAATGTGCTTTCACCGAAAAGCTATTTTAAAATTGGACATATCGAGTGCATAGAGGAGTTCTGTATCTATAATTCTTAAAATAATTGTTATGCTTTTTGTGAACGTTTATCGTGAGTAATTTAGTAAATTGTTAGTAAATTCCCCGGAAGTTTGCGGGGGGTATGCTAGTTCTGAACGTCACATGCTAATGTAAAAAGCTGTTTTTTGATATAAATATGAACTTGATTGAACAAAACATGCATGTATTGTATAACAATGTCCTAGGGTTGTCATCTGATGAAGATCATCAAAGGTTAGTGCTACATTTAGCTGTGGTTTGGGTTTATGTGACATTATATGCTAGCTTGAAAAATGGGTGTCTGATTATTTCTGGCTGGGTACTCTGCTGACATAATCTAATGTTTTGCTTTCGTTGTAAAGCCTTTTTGAAATCGGACAGTGTGGTTAGATTAACGAGAGTCTTGTCTTTAAAATGGTGTAAAATAGTCATATGTTTGAAAAATTGAAGGTTTTGCATTTTTGAGGTATTTGAATATCGCGCCACGGGATTACACTGGCTGTTGAGTAGGTGGGACGCAAGCGTCCCACCTAGCCCATAGAGGTTAACCTGTTAGGGCTAGGGGGCAGTATTGACACGGCTGGATAAAAAACATACCCGATTTAATCTGGTTACCACTCCTACCCAGTAACTAGAATATGCATATACGTATTACATATGGATAGAAAACACCCTAAAGTTTCTAAAACTGTTTGAATGGTGTCTGTGAGTATAACAGAACTCAAATGGCAGGTCAAAACCTGAGAGATTCCTTTACAGGAAGTGGCCTGTCTGACCATTTCTTGAACTTCTTTTCCATCTCTATCTTTTACTAAGGATCTCTGCTCTAACGTGACACTTCCTACGTCGTCCATAGGCGCTCAGAGCCCGGGAAAAAACAGAATGTCGTCATCCCAGTCCCAGGCTGAAACACATCATCGCCTTTCTCAAGTGGCCGATCAAGGGACACGGGCTTATGCGCGTGACCCCGACCGCCCCCGCCTTTGTGATTTTTGCCTCTGTTTGCCGAAAGGAGATTCCCTGTCGGAATATTATCGCTTTTCTACGAGAAAAATTGCGTAAAAATGGATTTTAAACAGCGGTTGACATGCTTCGAAGTACGGTAATGGAATATTTAGAATTTTTTTGGCACGAATTGCGCCATGCGTGCGACCCTTCTTTGCCATTTCGGGTAGTGTCTGGAACGCACGAACAAAACGCCGCTATTCGGATATAACGATGGATTATTTTGGACCAAACCAACATTTGTTATTGAAGTAGCAGTCCTGGGAGTGCATTCTGACGAAGACAACAAAAGGTAATCAAACTTTTATAATAGTAAATATGATTATGGTGAGTGCTAAACTTGCCGGGTGTCTAAATAGCTAGCCCGTGATGCCTGGGCTATGTACTTAGAATATTGCAAAATGTGCTTTCACCAAAAAGCTATTTTTAAATCGGACATATCGAGTGCATAGAGGAGGTCTGTATCTATAATTCTTAAAATAATTGTTATGCTTTTTGTGAACGTTTATCGTGAGTAATTTAGTAAAATGTTAGCGAATTCCCGGAAGTTTGCGGGGGGTATGCTAGTTCTGAACGTCACATGCTAATGTAAAAAGCTGGTTTTTGATATAAATATGAACTTGATTGAACAAAACATGCATGTATTGTATAACATAATGTCCTAGGGTTGTCATCTGATGAAGATCATCAAAGGTGAGTGCTGCATTTAGCTGTCTTCTGGGTTTTGGTGACATTATATGCTAGCTTGTAAAATGGGTGTCTGATTATTTCTGGCTTGGTACTGTGCTGACATAATCTAATGTTTTGCTTTCTTTGTAAAGCCTTTTTGAAATCGGACAGTGTGGTTAGATTAACGAGAGTCTTGTCTTTAAATAGCTGTAAAATAGTCATATGTTTGAGAAATTGAAGTAATAGGATTTTTAAGGTTTTGAAAATCGCGCCACAGGCTTCACAGTGGTTTTTACGTAGGTGGGACGCAATTCGTCCCGCCTAGCCCATAGAGGTTAACAAACACACACACACACATCAGCAACCCTTAAAAAACACACACACGTCCTCTTGCCGTCAGACCCCCTCATACTACACTCACCATATTCAGCCTGAGCCTTGCTGGCACTTCCTGCGCCTCCTCTCCTCTCCCAGTCCCCTAGTGGTTTTAGGAAGTTACTATTCTCTGTGTTACTGCCACTTTCTACTCCTCCTCTGTAGGTGGGCTGCAGCTCCCTAGCCTGCTCCTTGGGTCGACGTGGGGTCAAGACCGAAGAAGAAGAGGAGGATGAAGAGGAGGTGGTGGTTTGCCACCAGTTTCTCCAGTTGGGAGCGGCCAAACCTGGTTTGTTCTCCTTCTTCAGGCCGTTCTCATGCTCCGCCCCTTCTAGATCGTCCACCACCTCTATGGTCACCTGGAGGGGAGGGAGAGGGAGAGGAGGGAGAGGGAGAGGAAGGGGAGGGTGAGGGAGAGGAAGGGGGAGGGAGAGGGAGAGGAAGGGGAGGGAGAGGGAGAGGGAAGAGGAGGAGAGGAAGGGGAGGGAGAGGGAGAGAAAGGGGGAGGGAGAGGGAGAGGAAGGAGAGGGAGAGGAAGGGGAGGGAGAGGGAGAGGAAGGGGAGGGTGAGGGAGAGGAAGGGGAGGGTGAGGGAGAGGAAGGGGAGGGAGAGGGAGAGGAAGGGGAGGGAGAGGGAGAGGAAGAGGAGGAGAGGAAGGGGAGGGAGAGGGAGAGAGAAAGGGGGGGAGGGGAGGAGGGAGAGGGAAGGGAGGGAGAGGCGAGAGGAAGGGGAGGGAGAGGGAGAGGAGAGGATGAGAGGGAGGGAGGGAGAGGGAGAGGAGGAGACGGACGGGAGAGGGAGAGGAGAGGAGGGGGGAGAGGATGGGAGAGGAAAGGGGAGGGAGACGGAGGGGGAGGGAGAGGAGGGAGACGGAAGGGGGAGGGAGACGGGAGAGGAGGGAGGAAGGGGAGGGAGAGGAGGGGGAGGGAGAGGAGGGAGAGGAAGGGGAGGGAGAGGGAGGGGAAGGGGAGGGGAGGGAGGCGGAGAGGGAGAGGAGGGAGGAGGGAGAGGAGAGGGGAGGGAGAGGAGGAGAGGGAGAGGAAGGGGAGGGAGAGGAGGGGGAGGGAGAGGAGGAGAGGGAGAGGAAGGGAGGGTGAGGGAGAGGAAGGGGAGGGAGAGGGAGAGGAAGGGGAGGGAGAGGGAGAGGAAGGGGAGGGAGAGGAGGAGGGAGGGGGAGGGAGAGGGAGAGGAGGGAGAGGAAGGGGAGGGAGAGGAAGGGGAGGGAGAGGAAGGGAGGGTGAGGAGAGAGGAAGGGGAGGGAGAGGGAGAGGAAGGGGAGGGAGAGGGAGAGGAAGGGGAGGGAGAGGAAGGGGGAGGGAGAGGGAGAGGAGGGAGAGGCGAGGGGAGAGGAGAGGGAGAGGAGAGGAGTGAGGAAGGGGAGGGAGAGGAAGGGGA
The DNA here is from genome assembly GCF_965601325.2 of Salmo salar. Lineage (NCBI taxonomy): Eukaryota > Metazoa > Chordata > Actinopteri > Salmoniformes > Salmonidae > Salmo > Salmo salar. Next base: position 41,583,929 of record NC_138318.1, on the reverse strand, counting down.
GGGAGAGGAGTGGGAGGGAGGAGGAAGGGGAGGGGGAGGGAGAGAGAGAGGAGGGGGAGGGAGAGGAGGGGGAGGGAGAGGAAGGGGAGGGAGAGGGAGAGGAAGGGGAGGGAGAGGGAGAGGAAGGGGAGGGAGGGAGAGGAAGGAGAGGGAGAAGCAGGGTCGAAGGTAAGTGTCTGTCTGTCTGGAGTGAGTGAGTCTGTATGTCTGTTGGGAGGGCAACAACAGTCTCTCAAATCAACTCAAAATCACAACATTAAAAATAACTTTTCTAAAACGCTGCGACTTGATTTAGACGTGAAATCAGTCTTGATACAATTGTACATTGTCAAGAATTTGATACATTGTTTACTTCTCATGTGTTACCATCCAGCCTGTTATATTCCAGACACATCAACACCAGTCTGTCCAGCCTGTTATATTCCAGACACATCAACACCAGTCTGTCCAGCCTGTTATATTCCAGACACAAACACCAGTCTGTCCAGCCTGTTATATTCCAGACACATCAACACCAGTCTGTCCAGCCTGTTACATTCCAGACCTCACACCAGCGTCCAGCCGACCAGCCCAGTCTGTCCAGCCTGTTATATTCCAGACACATCAACACCAGTCTGTCCGGCCTGTTATATTCCAGACACAAAACACCAGTCTGTCCAGCCTGTTATATTCCAGACACAAAACACCAGTCTGTCCAGCCTGTTATATTCCAGACACATCAACACCAGTCTGTCCAGCCTGTTATATTCCAGACACAAAACACCAGTCTGTCCAGCCTGTTATATTCCAGACACAAAACACCAGTCTGTCCAGCCTATTATATTCCAGACACAAAACACCAGTCTATCCAGCCTGTTATATTCCAGACACAAAACACCAGTCTGTCCAGCCTGTTATATTCCAGACACAAGTCTGTCCAGCCTGTTATATTCCAGACACAAAACACCAGTCTGTCCAGCTTGTTATATTCCAGACACAAAACACCAGTCTGTCCAGCCTGTTATATTCCAGACACAAAACACCAGTCTGTCCAGCCTGTTATATTCCAGACACAAAACACCAGTCTGTCCAGCCTGTTATATTCCAGACACAAAACACCAGTCTGCCCAGCCTGTTATATTCCAGACACATCAACACCAGTCTGCCCTGCCTGTTATATTCCAGACACAAAACACCAGTCTGTCCAGCCTGTTACATTCCAGACACAAAACACCAGTCTGCCCAGCCTGTTATATTCCAGACACATCAACACCAGTCTGCCCAGCCTGTTATATTCCAGACACAAAACACCAGTCTGTCCAGCCTGCTATATTCCAGACACAAAACACCAGCCTGTTATATTCCAGACACAAAACACCAGTCTGTCCGGCCTGTTATATTCCAGACACAAAACACCAGTCTGTCCAGCCTGTTATATTCCAGACACAAAACACCAGTCTGTCCAGCCTATTATATTCCAGACACAAAACACCAGTCTATCCAGCCTGTTATATTCCAGACACAAAACACCAGTCTGTCCAGCCTGTTATATTCCAGACACAAGTCTGTCCAGCCTGTTATATTCCAGACACAAAACACCAGTCTGTCCAGCCTGTTATATTCCAGACACAAAACACCAGTCTGTCCAGCCTGTTATATTCCAGACACAAAACACCAGTCTGTCCAGCCTGTTATATTACAGACACAAAACACCAGTCTGTCCAGCCTGTTATATTCCAGACACAAAACACCAGTCTGCCCAGCCTGTTATATTCCAGACACATCAACACCAGTCTGCCCTGCCTGTTATATTCCAGACACCAGTCTGTCCAGCCTGTTATATTCCAGACACAAAACACCAGTCTACCCAGCCTGTTATATTCCAGACACATCAACACCAGTCTGCCCAGCCTGTTATATTCCAGACACAAAACACCAGTCTGTCCAGCCTGTTATATTCCAGACACAAAACACCAGTCTATCCAGCCTGTTATATTCCAGACACATCAACACCAGTCTGCCCAGCCTGTTATATTCCAGACACATCAACACCAGTCTGCCCAGCCTGTTATATTCCAGACACAAAACACCAGTCTGTCCAGCCTGTTATATTCCAGACACAAAACACCAGTCTGTCCAGCCTGTTATATTCCAGACACAAAACACCAGTCTGTCCAGCCTGTTACATTCCAGACACAAAACACCAGTCTGTCCAGCCTGTTATATTCCAGACACAAAACACCAGTCTGTCCAGCCTGTTATATTCCAGACACAAAACACCAGTCTGTCCAGCCTGTTATATTCCAGACACATCAACACCAGTCTGTCCAGCCTGTTATATTCCAGACACAAAACACCAGTCTGTCCAGCCTGTTATATTCCAGACACATCAACACCAGTCTGTCCAGCCTGTTACATTCCAGACACAAAACACCAGTCTGTCCAGCCTGTTATATTCCAGACACATCAACACCAGTCTGTCCGGCCTGTTATATTCCAGACACCAGTCTGTCCAGCCTGTTATATTCCAGACACATCAACACCAGTCTGTCCAGCCTGTTATATTACAGACACAAAACACCAGTCTGTCCAGCCTGTTACATTCCAGACACATCAACACCAGTCTGTCCGGCCTGTTATATTCCAGACACCAGTCTGTCCAGCCTGTTATATTCCAGACACATCAACACCAGTCTGTCCGGCCTGTTATATTCCAGACACATCAACACCAGTCTGTCCAGCCTGTTACATTCCAGACACATCAACACCAGTCTGTCCGGCCTGTTATATTCCAGACACATCAACACCAGTCTGTCCAGCCTGTTACATTCCAGACACATCAACACCAGTCTGTCCGGCCTGTTATAATCCAGACACCAGTCTGTCCAGCCTGTTACATTCCAGACACATCAACACCAGTCTGTCCGGCCTGTTATATTCCAGACACATCAACACCAGTCTGTCCGGCCTGTTATAATCCAGACACCAGTCTGTCCAGCCTGTTATATTCCAGACACATCAACACCAGTCTGTCCGGCCTGTTATATTCCAGACACATCAACACCAGTCTGTCCAGCCTGTTACATTCCAGACACATCAACACCAGTCTGTCCGGCCTGTTATATTCCAGACACATCAACACCAGTCTGTCCAGCCTGTTACATTCCAGACACATCAACACCAGTCTGTCCGGCCTGTTATAATCCAGACACCAGTCTGTCCAGCCTGTTATATTCCAGACACATCAACACCAGTCTGTCCAGCCTGTTATATTCCAGACACATCAACACCAGTCTGTCCAGCCTGTTATAATCCAGACACCAGTCTGTCCAGCCTGTTATATTCCAGACACATCAACACCAGTCTGTCCAGCCTGTTACATTCCAGACACATCAACACCAGTCTGTCCAGCCTGTTATAATCCAGACACCAGTCTGTCCAGCCTGTTATATTCCAGACACATCAACACCAGTCTGTCCGGCCTGTTATATTCCAGACACATCAACACCAGTCTGTCCAGCCTGTTACATTCCAGACACATCAACACCAGTCTGTCCGGCCTGTTATATTCCAGACACATCAACACCAGTCTGTCCGGCCTGTTATATTCCAGACACATCAACACCAGTCTGTCCAGCCTGTTATATTCCAGACACATCAACACCAGTCTGTCCAGCCTGTTATAATCCAGACACCAGTCTGTCCAGCCTGTTACATTCCAGACACATCAACACCAGTCTGTCCGGCCTGTTATAATCCAGACACCAGTCTGTCCAGCCTGTTATATTCCAGACACATCAACACCAGTCTGTCCAGCCTGTTACATTCCAGACACATCAACACCAGTCTGTCCGGCCTGTTATAATCCAGACACCAGTCTGTCCAGCCTGTTATATTCCAGACACATCAACACCAGTCTGTCCGGCCTGTTATAATCCAGACACCAGTCTGTCCAGCCTGTTATATTCCAGACACATCAACACCAGTCTGTCCAGCCTGTTACATTCCAGACACATCAACACCAGTCTGTCCAGCCTGTTACATTCCAGACACATCAACACCAGTCTGTCCAGCCTGTTATATTCCAGACACATCAACACCAGTCTGTCCAGCCTGTTATAATCCAGACACCAGTCTGTCCAGCCTGTTACATTCCAGACACATCAACACCAGTCTGTCCGGCCTGTTATAATCCAGACACCAGTCTGTCCAGCCTGTTATATTCCAGACACATCAACACCAGTCTGTCCAGCCTGTTACATTCCAGACACATCAACACCAGTCTGCCCAGCCTGTTATATTCCAGACACAAAACACCAGTCTGTCCAGCCTGTTATATTCCAGACACAAAACACGTCTGTCCGGCCTGTTGTATTCCAGACACAAAACACCAGTCTGTCCAGCCTGTTATATTCCAGACACAAAACACCAGTCTGTCCAGCCTGTTATATTCCAGACACAAAACACCAGTCTGTCCAGCCTGTTATATTCCAGACACAAAACACCAGTCTGTCCGGCCTGTTATATTCCAGACACATCAACACCAGTCTGCCCAGCCTGTTATATTCCAGACACAAAACACCAGTCTGTCCAGCCTGTTATATTCCAGACACAAAACACCAGTCTGTCCAGCCTGTTATATTCCAGACACAAAACACCAGTCTGTCCAGCCTGTTATATTCCAGACACAAAACACCAGTCTGTCCAGCCTGTTATATTCCAGACACTAAACACCAGTCTGTCCAGCCTGTTATATTCCAGACACAAAACACCAGTCTGTCCAGCCTGTTATATTCCAGACACATCAACACCAGTCTGCCCAGCCTGTTATATTCCAGACACAAAACACCAGTCTGTCCAGCCTGTTATATTCCAGACACAAAACACCAGTCTGTCCAGCCTGTTACATTCCAGACACATCAACACCAGTCTGTCCGGCCTGTTATATTCCAGACACCAGTCTGTCCAGCCTGTTATATTCCAGACACAAAACACCAGTCTGTCCAGCCTGTTACATTCCAGACACATCAACACCAGTCTGTCCAGCCTGTTACATTCCAGACACATCAACACCAGTCTGTCCAGCCTGTTACATTCCAGACACATCAACACCAGTCTGTCCAGCCTGTTATATTCCAGACACAAAACACCAGTCTGTCCAGCCTGTTATATTCCAGACACATCAACACCAGTCTGCCCAGCCTGTTATATTACAGACACAAAACACCAGTCTGTCCAGCCTGTTATATTCCAGACACAAAACACCAGTCTGTCCAGCCTGTTACATTCCAGACACATCAACACCAGTCTGTCCGGCCTGTTATATTCCAGACACCAGTCTGTCCAGCCTGTTATATTCCAGACACAAAACACCAGTCTGTCCAGCCTGTTATATTCCAGACACATCAACACCAGTCTGCCCAGCCTGTTATATTCCAGACACAAAACACCAGTCTGTCCAGCCTGTTATATTCCAGACACAAAACACCAGTCTGTCCAGCCTGTTACATTCCAGACACATCAACACCAGTCTGTCCGGCCTGTTATATTCCAGACACCAGTCTGTCCAGCCTGTTATATTCCAGACACAAAACACCAGTCTGTCCAGCCTGTTATATTCCAGACACATCAACACCAGTCTGTCCAGCCTGTTATATTCCAGACACATCAACACCAGTCTGCCCAGCCTGTTATATTCCAGACACAAAACACCAGTCTGTCCAGCCTGTTACATTCCAGACACATCAACACCAGTCTGTCCGGCCTGTTATATTCCAGACACCAGTCTGTCCAGCCTGTTATATTCCAGACACAAAACACCAGTCTGTCCAGCCTGTTACATTCCAGACACATCAACACCAGTCTGTCCGGCCTGTTATATTCCAGACACCAGTCTGTCCAGCCTGTTATATTCCAGACACAAAACACCAGTCTGTCCAGCCTGTTATATTCCAGACACAAAACACCAGTCTGTCCAGCCTGTTATATTCCAGACACAAAACACCAGTCTGTCCAGCCTGTTATATTCCAGACACAAAACACCAGTCTGTCCGGCCTGTTATAATCCAGACACCAGTCTGTCCAGCCTGTTACATTCCAGACACATCAACACCAGTCTGTCCAGCCTGTTACATTCCAGACACATCAACACCAGTCTGTCCGGCCTGTTATAATCCAGACACATCAACACCAGTCTGTCCAGCCTGTTACATTCCAGACACAAAACACCAGTCTGTCCAGCCTGTTACATTCCAGACACATCAACACCAGTCTGTCCGGCCTGTTATAATCCAGACACATCAACACCAGTCTGTCCAGCCTGTTATATTCCAGACACATCAACACCAGTCTGTCCAGCCTGTTATATTCCAGACACAAAACACCAGTCTGTCCGGCCTGTTATAATCCAGACACCAGTCTGTCCAGCCTGTTATATTCCAGACACATCAACACCAGTCTGCCTGGTCTAGTTTTGATACTCTGAAGAATAAAATACCAATCAAGAGTAAAAAGGTCAACTCCCACTGACCCTACAAGCTTGGTAAAGTCCTGACTCATTGGCTCATTCCCCTCGTTTTCAAGTGTCTCCCGTGATTCACTTGTCTGGTATCTCAGGCTTGTAAAAGGGGAGGTTAGCTTCCTTGTCAATATGTGTATATATATATATATATATATATATATATATATATATATATATATATATATATATATATATATATATATATATATAATATACACCCCTTCAAATGAGTGGATTCGGCTATTTCAGCCACACCCTTTGCTGACAGGTGTATAAAATCGAGCACACAGCCATGCAATCTTCATAGAAAAACATTGGCAGGAAAATGGCCCGTACTGAAGAGCTCAGTGACCTTCAACGTGATAGGATGCCACCTTTCCAACAAGTCAGTTCGTCAAATTTCTGCCCTGGTCAACTGTAAGTGCTGTTATTGTGACTTGGAAATGTCTAGGAGCAACAACGGCTCAGCCACAAAGTGGTAGGCCACACAAGCTCACAGAACAGGCCCACTGAGTGCTGAAGCGCGTAGTTTGTCGTCAGTTGCAACACTCACTACCAAGATCCAAACTGCCTCTGGAAGAAACTTCTGCACAATAATTGTTCGTCGGGAGCTTCATGAAATGGGTTTCCATGGCCAAGCAGCCGCACACAAGCCTAAGATCACCATTCGCAATGCCAAGTGTCGGCTGGAGTGGTATTAAGCTCACCGCCATTGGACTCTGGAGCAGTGGAAACGCGTTCTCTGGGGTGATGAATCACGTTTCACCACCTGGCAGTCCGACGGACGAATCTGGGTTTGGCGGATGCTAGGGGAACGCTACCTGCCTCAATGCAGAGTAGCAACTGTAAAGTTTGGTGGAGGAGGAATAATGGTCTGGGGTTGTTTTTCATGGTTTGGGCCCCCTTCCAGTGAAGGGAAATCTTAACGCTACAGCATACAATTACATTCTAGACTATTCTGTGCTTCCAACTTTGTGGCAACAGTTTGGGGAAGGCCCTTTCCTGTTTCAGCATGACAACGCCCCCGTGCACAAAGCGAGGTCCATACAGAAATGGTTTGTTGAGATCGGTGAGGAAGAACTTGACTGGCCTGCAAAGAGTCCTGACCTCAACCCCATCGAACACCTTTGGGATGAATTGGAACACCGACTGCGAGCCAGACATAACCGCCCAACATCAGTGCCCGATCTCACTAATGCTCTTGTGGCTGAATGGAAGCAAGTCCCCGCAGCAATGTTCCAACATCTAGTGGAAAGCCTTCCCAGAAGAGTGGAGGCTGTTATAGCAGCAATGTTCCAACATCTAGTGGAAAGCCTTTCCAGAAGAGTGGAGGCTGTTATAGCAGCAAAGGGGGGGGACCAACTCCATATTAATGTCCATGATTTTGGAATGAGATGTTCAAGTGTCCACATATTTTATTATGTGTAAACTGTATTATTATTTATTTATTCTGGTCATGCAGTGTATTAGTGAAACCAAAGTGATGTAGCATTAAATCAAATAGCCTTGTACAAACACCAAAACATTTCAAATGTTCAAATCAAAAGGCTATTCAGAACCCCTGGACAGCAAAAAAATATATATATATATTTTACCTTTATTTAACTAGGCAAGTCAGTTAAGAACAAATTCTTATTTTCAATGACAGCCTAGGAACAGTGGGTTTACTGCCTTGTTCAGGGGCAGAACGACAGATTTGTACCTTGTCAGCTCGGGGATTCGAACTTGCAACCTTTACGGTTACAAGCCCAACCCTCTAACCACTAGGCTACCCTCCCGCCCATAATAAACTAAAGAACTGATCATTGTGAACGAGAACAGAATGACTGCTAATGCTTGATAAATGCTGCTAATGCTTGATTATTTCATAAATTAAATAATTCAATAGGTACAAAACTATTAATGTGTTCAAATCAAAAGGCCTGATTTAACATGGCATCAATTACAAAGCCACATTCCGAGTCCCTGTTGTCGACACATTCAGAGATCAAAAGATGGTTTAGTATTTAGCTTAACACAATCATGAGAAAACAGAAATCCACTTAATAAAATAACAAAAATACTTCCGTTTTCAAAGATGCAGCCAACTATGCAATACTCCTGATCATTTCAAAAGGAGAAGAAAAAGGACGAACTGACTAGACCGGGAACGAGCATGTAAACGCGGGCGGTGTAGTCAGCATGTTAGCCTACATTTTGAACACCACCGCAGAAGCTTTGCTATTTGGCATCTTCCCAATTAAGTAGACAAATTTGATTGGACCCTAGTTCTCTTCATGTAGCCAATCAGTTGCAGCCCACCTCTTCCAATGTTTTGTGGGAAAGTTGAATATTAACATCCTGGCATTTAAAACCATACTCAATTTTTTTTCTTCTTCCCATTACTCAAAACGGCCTAATATTTAGGATGCAAGAATGGGTATTCAGGACACGGCCTGTATCTTTCTGAAAGGGGTCACGGCTCAGGACTCAAATTGAAAACCTGCCTTTCAGGAGAGCTTCAGCAAGCTTGGAGAACTGTGTTCTTTGGTAAAAGAAGATGAGATTACTATACACGTTTGAACATCATGTACTAATATATATATATATTAGTACATGATGTTCAAACGTGGCATCAGGCAACATTTTCTGAGTGACAGAGAGAGTTAAACATGAGGAGCCATGTTGAGAAGGCATCACTTACTATAGATTACAGGCCGTGTTGACTGTCTATTTTACTAGGGGCCATCACCACTCATAGTGTCTTACTATAGATTACAGGCCGTGTTGACTGTCTATTTTACTAGGGGCCATCACCACTCATAGTGTCTTACTATAGATTACAGGCCGTGTTGACTGTCTATTTTACTAGGGGCCATCACCACTCATAGTGTCTTACTATAGATTACAGGCCGTGTTGACTGTCTATTTTACTAGGGGCCATCACCACTCATAGTGTCTTACTATAGATTACAGGCCGTGTTGACTGTCTATTTTACTAGGGGCCATCACCACTCATAGTGTCTTACTATAGATTACAGGCCGTGTTGACTGTCTATTTTACTAGGGGCCATCACCACTCATAGTGTCTTACTATAGATTACAGGCTGTGTTGACTGTCTATTTTACTAGGGGCCATCACCACTCATAGTGTCTTACTATAGATTACAGGCCGTGTTGACTGTCTATTTTACTAGGGGCCATCACCACTCATAGTGTCTTACTATAGATTACAGGCCGTGTTGACTGTCTATTTTACTAGGGGCCATCACCACTCATAGTGTCTTACTATAGATTACAGGCCGTGTTGACTGTCTATTTTACTAGGGGCCATCACCACTCATAGTGTCTTACTATAGATTACAGGCCGTGTTGACTGTCTATTTTACTAGGGGCCATCACCACTCATAGTGTCTTACTATAGATTACAGGCCGTGTTGACTGTCTATTTTACTAGGGGCCATCACCACTCATAGTGTCTTACTATAGATTACAGGCCGTGTTGACTGTCTATTTTACTAGGGGCCATCACCACTCATAGTGTCTTACTATAGATTACAGGCCGTGTTGACTGTCTATTTTACTAGGGGCCATCACCACTCATAGTGTCTTACTATAGATTACAGGCCGTGTTGACTGTCTATTTTACTAGGGGCCATCACCACTCATAGTGTCTTACTATAGATTACAGGCCACGTTGACTGATACCACAGTGTGCAATCACAGCAGCAAGATTTGTGACCTGTTGCCACAAGAAAAGGTCAACCAGTGAATATCAAACGCCATTGTAAATACAACCTAAACTCAGCAAAAACTGCGTCCTCTGACTGCCGTGTTTATTTTCAGCAAACTTAACATGTGTAAATATTTGTATGAACATAACAAGATTCAACAACTGAGACATAAACTGAACAAGTTCCACAGACATGTGACTAACAGAAATTGAATAATGTGTCCCTGAACAAAGGGGGGGTCAAAATCAAAAGTAACAGTCAGTATCTGATGTGGCCACCAGCTGCATTAAGTACTGCAGTGCATCTCCTCCTCATGGACTGCACCAGATCTACCAGTTCTTGCTGTGAGATGTTACCCCACTCTTCCACCAAGGCACCTGCAAGTTCCTGGAGATTTCTGGGGGGAATGGACCTCACCCTCCGATCCAACAGGTCCCAGACGTGCTCAATGGGATTGAGATCTGGGCTCTTCGCTGGCCATGGCAGAACACTGACATTCCTGTCTTGCAGGAAATCACGCACAGAACGAGCAGTATGGCTGGTGGCATTGTCATGCTGGAGAGTCATGTCAGGATGAGCCTGCAGGAAGGGTACTGCATGAGGGAGGAGGATGTCTTCCCTGTAACGCACAGCGTTGAGATTGCCTGCAATGACATCAAGCTCAGTCCGATGATGCTGTGACACACCGCCCCAGTCCATGACGGACCCTCCACCTCCAAATCGATCCCGCTCCAGAGTACAGGCCTTGTGTAATGCTCATTTCTTTGACGATAAATGCGAATCCGACCATCACCCCTGGTGAGACAAAACCGTGACTCTTCAGTGAAGAGCACTTTTTGCCAGTCCTGTCTGGTCCAGCGACGGTGGGTTTGTGCCCATAGGCGACGTTGTTGCCGGTGATGACTGGTGAGGACCTTCCTTACAACAGGCCTACAAGCCCTCAGTCCAGCCTCTCTCAGCCTATTGCGGACAGTCTGAGCAATGATGGAGGGAATGTGCGTTCCTGGTGTAACTCGGGCAGTTGTTGCCATCCTGTACCTGTCTCGCAGGTGTGATGTTCAGATGTACCGATCCTGTGCAGGTGTTACACGTGGTCTGCCACTGCGAGGACGATCAGCTGTCCATCCTGTCTCCCTGTAGCGCTGTTTTAGTTGTCTCACAGTACAGACATTGCAATTTATTGCCCTGGCCACATCTGCAGTCCTCATGCCTCCTTGCAGCATGCCTAAGGCACGTTCACGCAGATGAGCAGGGACCCTGGGCATCTTTCTTTTGGTGTTTTTCAGAGTCAGTAGAAGTTTTCATAACTGTGACCTTAATTGCTTACCTTTCCACAGGTGCATGTTCATTAATTGAATATGGTTCATTGAACAAGCATGGGAAACAGTGTTTAAACCCTTTACAATGAAGATCTGTTTAGTTATATGGATTTTTACGAATTATCTTTGAAAGACAGGGTCCTAAAAAAAGGGACGTTTCTTTTTTTGCTGAGTTTATATTTATGTTTATTTATTTTCCCTTTTTGTACTTTAACTATTTGTACATCGTTACAACACTGTATATACTTTGGCAATGTAAACATATGTTTCCCATGCCAATAAAGTTCTTTGAATTTAATTGAATTGTTGAGAGAGAGAGGGTAGTGATGTGCACCAGGATATCCTGCCTCTTCCTGTTTGCTCTTCCTGCCTCTGTTTACAAGGAGGGACAGTGTTACCTGTCTGTTTACAAGGAGGGACAGTGTTACCTGTATATTGGGGTTCTGTCTGTTTATATCAGCCTTGGAGAGATCAGGGAAGTTGTGGAGGTCAAGGAGGAAGGCCCCAGGCCCGTCTCTCTGCAGGCTGCCTCCAGTAGCCTGACTCGGGGCCCAGGGGAGGGCAGCAGGCTGCTGGGCTGACTGGGGCTCTGGTCCTCTCCGCTTCCCTGGACCCTGCTGGGCTAACAAACTGCTCTCTGCTCTGACATTATTCTAGATGGAGGGAGAGAAAGAGAGAGAGAGAGAGAGAGAGAGAGAGCAAGAGATATTTTGAATATTAGGATATTTGTGCATCAGTAACTTTCACATTCATCATTATTCATGATTCATTCAGGATTATCTGTAATCATGGCAGCATCCACATTAAATGTAGAAGTGTTTAGAAACATATTGTATTCTTATTAACAATAAAAGTGACTCCAAAATGACACAATACATTATTTACCATTTCATTTCTATTGGACACAAAATAATCTGAAACACAGCAAATACAACCAACACGTTTTGTAGTCATAGGCATGATGTAGTCTATATTTAAGGTATTTGAAACACAGAGTGAAAATAAAATATTTAAAGAATCCAAAATAAAATTATTAATGTAATCAAATCAAACTTTATTTGTCATATGCGCCGAATACAACAAGTGTAGACTATACAGTGAAATGCTTTACTTTACAAAGCCCCTTAACCAACAGTTCAGTTCAAGAAGAGTTAAGAAAATATTTACAAAATATACTAAAGTGAAAAATTATAAAAAGTAACACAATAAAATAACAATAACGAGGCTATATACAGGGGGTACCGGTACAGAGTCAATGTGGAGGCTATATACAGGGGGTACTGGTACAGAGTCAATGTGGAGGCTATATACAGGGGGTACCGGTACAGAGTCAATGTGGAGGCTATATACAGGGGGTACCGGTACAGAGTCAATGTGGAGGCTATATACAGGGGGTACCGGTACAGAGTCAATGTGGAGGCTATATACAGGGGGTATCGGTACAGAGTCAATGTGGAGGCTATATACAGGGTGTTACGGTACAGAGTCAATGTGGAGGCTATATACAGGGGGTATCGGTACAGAGTCAATGTGGAGGCTATATACAGGGTGTTACGGTACAGAGTCAATGTGGAGGCTATATACAGGGGGTACCGGTACAGAGTCAATGTGGAGGCTATATACAGGGGGTACCGGTACAGAGTCAATGTGGAGGCTATATACAGGGGGTACCGGTACAGAGTCAATGTGGAGGCTATATACAGGGGGTACCGGTACAGAGTCAATGTGGAGGCTATATACAGGGGGTACCGGTACAGAGTCAATGTGGAGGCTATATACAGGGGGGTACCGGTACAGAGTCAATGTGGAGGCTATATACAGGGGGTACCGGTACAGAGTCAATGTGGAGGCTATATACAGGGGGTACCGGTACAGAGTCAATGTGGAGGCTATATACAGGTGGTACCGGTACAGAGTCAATGTGGAGGTTATATACAGGGTGTTACGGTACAGAGTCAATGTGGAGGCTATATACAGGGGGTACCGGTACAGAGTCAATGTGGAGGCTATATACAGGGGGTACCGGTACAGAGTCAGTGTGGAGGCTATATACAGGGGGTACCGGTACAGAGTCAATGTGGAGGCTATATACAGGGGGTATCGGTACAGAGTCAATGTGGAGGCTATATACAGGGTGTTACGGTACAGAGTCAATGTGGAGGCTATATACAGGGGGTATCGGTACAGAGTCAATGTGGAGGCTATATACAGGGTGTTACGGTACAGAGTCAATGTGGAGGCTATATACAGGGGGTACCGGTACAGAGTCAATGTGGAGGCTATATACAGGGGGTACCGGTACAGAGTCAATGTGGAGGCTATATACAGGGGGTACCGGTACAGAGTCAATGTGGAGGCTATATACAGGGGGTACCGGTACAGAGTCAATGTGGAGGCTATATACAGGGGGTACCGGTACAGAGTCAATGTGGAGGCTATATACAGGGGGGTACCGGTACAGAGTCAATGTGGAGGCTATATACAGGGGGTACCGGTACAGAGTCAATGTGGAGGCTATATACAGGGGGTACCGGTACAGAGTCAATGTGGAGGCTATATACAGGGGGTACTGGTACAGAGTCAATGTGGAGGCTATATACAGGGGGTATCGGTACAGAGTCAATGTGGAGGCTATATACAGGGTGTTACGGTACAGAGTCAATGTGGAGGCTATATACAGGGGGTACCGGTACAGAGTCAATGTGGAGGCTATATACAGGGGGCACCGGTACAGAGTCAATGTGGAGACTATATGCAGGGGGTACCGGTACAGAGTCAATGTGGAGGCTATATACAGGGGGTACCGGTACAGAGTCAATGTGGAGGCTATATACAGGGGGTACCGGTACAGAGTCAATGTGGAGACTATATACAGGGGGTACTGGTACAGAGTCAATGTGGAGGCTATATACAGGGGGTACCGGTACAGAGTCAATGTGGAGGCTATATACAGGGGGTACCAGTACAGAGTCAATGTGGAGGCTATATACAGGGGCTACCGGTACAGAGTCAATGTGGAGGCTATATACAGGGGGTACCGGTACAGAGTCAATGTGGAGGCTATATACAGGGGGTACCGGTACAGAGTCAATGTGGAGGCTATATACAGGGGGTACCGGTACAGAGTCAATGTGGAGGCTATATACAGGGGGTACCGGTACAGAGTCAATGTGGAGGCTATATACAGGGGGTACCAGTACAGAGTCAATGTGGAGGCTATATACAGGGGGTACCGGTACCGAGTCAATCTGGAGGCTATATACAGGGGGTACCGGTACAGAGTCAATGTGGAGGCTATATACAGGGGGGTACCGGTACAGAGTCAATGTGGAGGCTATATACAGGGGGTACCGGTACAGAGTCAATGTGGAGGCTATATACAAGGGGTACCGGTACAGAGTCAATGTGGAGGCTATATACAGGGGGTACCGGTACAGAGTCAATGTGGAGGCTATATACAGGGGGTACTGATACAGAGTCAATGTGGAGGCTATATACAGGGGGTACCGGTATAGAGTCAATGTGGAGACTATATACAGGTGGTACCGGTACAGAGTCAATGTGGAGGCTATATACAGGGGGTACCGGTACAGAGTCAATGTGGAGGCTATATACAGGAGGTACCAGTACAGAGTCAATGTGGAGGCTATATACAGGGTGTTACGGTACAGAGTCAATGTGGAGGCTATATACAGGGGGTACCGGTACAGTGTCAATGTGGAGGCTATATACAGGGGCTACCGGTACAGAGTCAATGTGGAGGCTATATACAGGGGGTACCGGTACAGAGTCAATGTGGAGGCTATATACAGGGGGTACTGGTACAGAGTCAATGTGGAGGCTATATACAGGGGGTACCGGTACAGAGTCAATGTGGAGGCTATATACAGGGGGTACCGGTACAGAGTCAATGTGGAGGCTATATACAGGGGGTACCGGTACAGAGTCAATGTGGAGGCTATATACAGGGGCTACCGGTACAGAGTCAGTGTGCAGGGGTACAGGCTAGTAGAGGTAATCTGTACATGTAGGTGGGGGCGAAGTGACTATGCATAGTGTGCCAGGACATAATCATTGTGTGCTAGGATTATGGGATCAAATATTTAACTTTTTACTACTTTAATACACAAGTGAATTTGGCCCAATACTTTTGGTCCCCTAAAATGGGGTAACTATGTACAACAAGTGCTGCAATTTCTAAACGGTTCACCCGATATGGATAGAAATACCCTCAAATGAAAGCTGACAGTCTGCACTTTAACCTTACAGTCATTGTATCATTTCAAATCCAAAGTGCTGGAATACAGAGCCAAAACAACAAGAGAAATGTCACCGTCCCCAATATTTTTAGAGCTGACTGTATTTACTTAGGGCAGTCAGTTTAACCTTCCTAAAACCAAACAGAGAGAACCATATCGCTTATTCTCAGTTGTCCTTTAATTTCTGTGCCTGTTTGATGGATGGGGGTCAGTCTGTACCTCTACACCCCCCGTGGAGACCAGGGCCTGTATGAAGTGTCTCAGAGTAGAAGTTCTGATCTAAGATCATTTCTGACATTTTAGATCAGAATGAATAAGATTATGTATAAAACAGATCCTCTGAAACGCTTTGCCTCCCCCTTTAGATTTATCTTTACCACTATAGAGGGAAAGCCGCACACTCTAAGAGATCAGATGCAAAAATGTAATAACCAACATTTCGACAGCGAAGCTGTCTACCCTGATGAAGACAGCTTTGGTTATTACATTTTTACATCTGATCTCTTAGAGTGTGCGGCTTTCCCTTATTTTCGAGTGTTCTACTCCGCTAGCCAGCACCTCGCCTTTATAGGTGTGCGTTTCTTTTTTCTAGAAAGACCCCACTATAGAGGACCACTTAGCTACATCAGATTGATCACTCTCCCCAAGCTAGGCCCACCTCTTTTCTCACAACATATGAGCTAGAGCCCACAGGGCCAGTACCTGTGGCAGGGCTATTCCCAACCTGTTCTCTATCCTAGTCCTGTCCTGTTTTATTTCATGGTTATTTGATGGCTTAATTTCTGTCCAAAATACTATGGCCCTGCTCTGTCCACACTAATTAGAGTTGGTGGTTTCTACTGGAAGTGGATCTGGTACACTCCACAGAGCTGGGCTTTACGGAAGAGTGGCCAGAAAAAAAAGCTATTGCTTAAAGAAAAAAATAAGCAAACACGTTTGATGTTCGCCACAAGGCATGTGGGAGACTCCCCAAACATATGGAAGACGGTACTCTGGTCAGATGAGACTACAATTGAGCTTTTTGGCCATTAAGGAAAAAGCTACGTCTGGCGTAAACCCAACACCTCTCATCACCCCGAGAACACCATTCCCACAGTGAAGCATGGTGGTGGCAGCATCATGCAGTGGGGATGATTTTCATCGGCAGGGACTGGGAAACTGGTCAGAATTGAAGGAATGATGGATAGCGCTAAATACAGGGAAATTCTTGGGGGAAACTTGTTTCAGTCTTCTAGCGATTTGAGACTGGGACAGAGGTTCACCTTCCAGCAGGACAATGACCCTAAGCATACTGCTAAAGCAACACTCGAGTGGTTTAAGAGGAAACATTTAAGTGTCTTGGAATGGCCTAGTCAAAGTCCAGACCTCAATCCAATTGAGAATCTGTGGTATGACTTAAAGATTTCTGTACACCAGCGGAACCCATCCAACTTGAAGGAGCTGGAGCAGTTTTGTCTTGAAGAATGGGCAAAAATCCCAGTGGCTAGATGTGCCAATGTAACCGATGTGAAATGGCTAGTTAGTTAGCGGTGGTGCGCGCTAATAGCCTTTCAATCGGGTGACGTCACTCGCTCTGCGACCTGAAGTGGTTGTTCCCCTTGCTCTGCAAGGGCCGCGGATTTTGTGGCGCGATGGGTAACGATGCTTCGTAGGGGTCTCAGTTGTTGATGAGGTTCAAGCCCAGGTTGGGACGAGGAGAGGGACGGAAGCTATACTGTTACATTGATGCTGTTGACCCGGATCACTGGTTGCTGCGGAAAAAGGAGGAGGTCAAAAGGGGGGCGAGGAGAAGGACGGAAGCTATACTGTTACACCAAGCTTATAGAGACATATCCCAAGAGACTTGCAGCTGTAATTGCTGAAAAAGGTGGTTCTATAAAGTATTAACGTTTGGGGGTGAATAGTTATGCACGCTCAAGTTCTGTTTTTTTGTCTTATTTCTTGTTTGTTTCACAATAAAAAATATTTAGCATCTTCAAAGTGGTAGGCATGTTGTGTAAATCAAATGATACAAACCCCCCAAAAAATACATATTTTAATTCCAGGTTGTAAGGCAACAAAATAGGAAGAATGCCAAGGGGGGTGAATACTTTCGCAAGGCACTGTACCTCATACTTTATGGAAAATCAAGTCAGAAATGTTAGTGGAAATTACTAATTTTAGAAGCCTTTTTTAAACCTTAAACACTTAAAGTTTGCATGTCCACCTGTGTAGGAAAATTGTAATCAAGAAAGGAGTGATCAAATTAAGACCCAACATCTGTACTAATATGGTATTTTCAAAGATATTTATATACAGTACCAGTCAAAAATGTGGACACACCATATGGAATTATGTAGTAACCCCCCCCCCCCTCCCCAAAAAATTCAAACAAATCAAAATAAATGTTATATTTGAGATTCTTCAAAGTAGCCGCCCTCTGTCCTGTGTACTGTGGCTATTTTAGATGTGCAGCTCGAACCATACAACTAGAATGACTGATTTTAGAATGGATATAATTCTCAATTCTAGAACAGGGTCAGGTCCATTGGTGAAGATCAGTTCAGGTGATTCTGATGGTGAGGAGTCCTAAATATGTCTACGGTAGTAATAATAATAATAATAATACTAACCTGGTTATAACAGGTGGAGAGAAGGGTCAGGCTGAAGAAACAGACACATTTCCAGTCATCATAGGGGATTAAATGTGATGGATTTCAGTTAAAATGGGGGAGACAAAAAGAGAGGTTTTATTTTGCCTGTAAAGCTGCGGTATAACAGTGGTTTATAATAAAGGCAGCAGCAGTGTAAGTGTGGGAGAGAGATAGCTTTCCAACAGAAGGGCTCCATCAAAGGTGACTATAAAAGTCATGTGAAGCCAGAAAGCCATCAGAAGCAGAGTGTTCCTTGCGGCTACAGGCCGGGATGGGATGTGGTGGGAATGGCGGGTACCTCAGGGCGCTGACCTGACCTCGCTCCCCATCCATCCCCAAAGAGGAAACTAGGGTGACTGGGATGAGGCTGTGATGACAGAGTAGTACCCCTGCAGCTAAGGCATGGAACCCCCCCAGCTATGATGAAGGTGAATGGACGATGACCCCGTGACCCCTCTCTCCATCTTCCATTTCACCTCTTACTTCCAGCCTCTCCCAGGGGAGACTATTGTGTGTGTGTGTGTGTGTGTGTGTGTGTGTGTGTGTGTGTGTGTGTGTGTGTGTGTGTGTGTGTGTGTGTGTGTCTACCATTCCATCTCTTACTCCCAGCCTCTCCCAGGGGAGACTATTGTGTGAGTGTGTGTCTACCATTTCATCTCTTACTCCCAGCCTCTCCCAGGGGAGACTAGTGTGTGTGTGTGTGTGTGTGTGTGTGTGTCTACCATTTCACCTCTTACTCCCAGCCTCTCCCAGGGGAGACTAGTGTGTATGTGTGTGTGTGTGTGTGTGTGTGTGTGTGTGTGTGTGTGTGTGTGTGTCTACCATTTCATCTCTTACTCCCAGCCTCTCCCAGGGGAGACTATTGTGTGTGTGTGTGTGTGTGTGTGTGTGTGTGTGTGTGTGTGTGTGTGTGTGTGTGTGTGTGTGTGTGTGTGTGTGTGTGTGTCTACCATTCCACCTCTTACTCCTAGCCTCTCCCGGTGGGCTGAGGCTCCATGAATGGACTGATAGACTGTCTCTTATACTGTATATCAGGGGTACTCAAGTGCTATTTGAGAAGGTCTGGTCCCACACATTTCCTAGGTGGCAAAGATCTGGAAGGATAATGTAATTTACCGCTGTAGTAACAAACCCTCACCTCGCAACCCATGCGACCTCAAAATGTTCAAACGCCTCTTGTCGGCAGAGTGAAAATCCAGCCGTTTTCAAAGATAATTTCCCACAATTCTGCGTATTCTTCCATGTCTTATGTGTGTTTATATTGATACCAGGGTTCGAAGCCCGAACAAGTTAAACATTTTTTTTTTGATATACAGTAGAAGTCAAAAGTGTCAAAACTACTCTTGATTTTATTTTGACTATTTTCTACATTGAAGAATAATAGTGAAGACATCAACACTATGAAATAACACATATTATTCTACGATGTAGAAAATAGTCAAAACAAATAAAGAAAAACCCTTGAATGAGTCGTTGTGTTTTAAAACATTTAACTGGTAACTGGATAGATATTATTTTGGGACTCGTGGTCCGTATTTATCCCCCTTCTGGGTCTGGATCCGACCAGCCAGTTGATTTTGGGGGCTGTATATCACCAAGGACTCAGAATGACCCTCTGTGAACGTGTTCATCCATACTATATCACGTCTGTTATCCAACTCTGTGGTCATTTAAATAGAATGTGTTACAGAAGCATTTCCCGGAAAGGACTGTGGATCCCATAGAATACAAGTTACAGGCTTATTCCCCATTTTTTTTGATATTGAGCCCTAACCCCAGAAATCAATAGCTTAAAAGACTCCCTGCAATTTATACTGCACTGCAGGTTCCTGGTAGAATAGAAAAAATAAACAGCACTTACCTCTGCAATCACTGTATACTGCTGATCCTGGCTCAAAGTTAAATTCCCTTGGTGCGACGGGCTGCTCCGTAACACCGTGATATGTAAAGTAAGAAGTAAAAGTCCTAAAAGCAACAACAGTTCTACCGCCAATCGAACCATCTTTTTCACCCGACCCGTCTTGGGTCTCTGCGGTGTGACAGCGGATCCGCCGCCTACTCCTCCCGCTGCAGACGCTCCACGCTCCGGATCCGCTGCGGGCCGGGAGTCACAACACCACTTCGGAGCCACTTCGAGGTTCAGAAGGACACTTTTAAAGGGAAAGGGAGGGGGGGGGGGGGGGGGGGAATAGGACGTAGAATAGAGTATTCCAGAAAAATAAAATCTGTCAAAAGTTTGTGTTTGGGATCAGGTGGTTATGTTAGGTTGATATTTTTGTTTATTATGAATTACATCCGACCAGCCTCGGTGGAGAGCGTTCTTCAAATGTGCCAAAAAAGTGAATCCAGATTCGATGTGTAAAAAGGATAACATTAAACCAAAGTTAAAGGTTCATTCAGCAAGGTTTCCTTTGGTATCCCCTTGAACTATGCTCCTTCTATGTTGGCATGGATCTCCAAGGTTAATTATACAAATGCTGCCAGGGCGACTGTATAACACTACCCATGGGGAAAGTAATTAAATAAAAGCGGGACAAAAAAAAAATTGCGCACAATTTTGCATGTTATAGTAATGTAGGCTATTGCTTGTTGCACTCCAGGTGGAGTCCTCTACACGATCAAGAAACGTGTAGCCCAGTTTCAGACCAGTGTTTCCCCCCACTGCATTCTCCACTGTTTACACCAATACTTTGGCTCAGCTTTAGAATCAAACCTTCTCGTTCCTTTCTCTCTCTCTCTCTCTGTCTCTCTCTCTCTCTCTGTCTCTCTCTCTCTCTCTCTCTCTCTCTCTCTCTCTCTCTCTCTCTCTTCTCTCTCTCTGTCTCTCTCTCTCTCTCTCTCTCTCTGTCTCTCTCTGTCTCTCTCTCTCTCTCTCTCTCTCTCTCTCTCTGTCTCTCTCTGTCTCTCTCTCTCTCTCTCTCTGTCTCTCTCTGTCTCTCTCTCTCTCTCTCTCTCTCTCTCTCTCTCTGTCTGTCTCTGTCTCTGTCTCTCTCTCTCTCTCTCTCGCTCTGTCTCTCTCGCTCTGTCTCTCTCTCTCTCTCTCTGTCTCTGTCTCTTTCTCTCTCTCTCTCTCTCTCTCTCTCTCTCTCTCTCTCTCTCTCTCTGTCTCTCTCTCTCACTCTCTCTCATCTATGGTATGCAGCACTCCTTTGTTTTGATAGTTTGGACACAAATGATCACTTATGCATTACATAGGCTATCCTCTAATCCAAAAATTGTCATTTTGAATTTGCGCAGAGAATGAACTTGCTGGTGTGGTTACCATTCGTACACCATCCAACCGCCAAGAAGTGGACCCCCCCCCCAAAAAAGTATCCTTTTTAGTTTGAATAGTTCTCGTTTTCAACCACGACCATTATCCATCCATTAGTCGCGAATATAGGCTGAGCTGGGCTGAGTTCTGCGCAGCATAAAACCAGCAGCTATCCAATCTAAGCTCCAAGTGCGTCCCGTTCCTTCACCGTGTCCCAAATGGTGTAAACCGCGGTCAGTCCCCACTCCGATACTATGGGCTATACAGGCTGTTTTCTCTCGCAGCGCGCTGCCAGTGTTTTTTATACGCCCCTCTGCTGGTTTGCTGTCAACTCCCCCCTTTCTCTCCCTTCAGCGCCCGGGTTATGTCAAGTTGACGTCGAAAGTATATGTATTTTTTGGTATTTTTATCTAAACCTGAACTATTTTCCTAACCTTAACTTAATTCTCTTAACCTGTTACGTTAATTCTCCTAACCTGTTACGTTAATTCTCCTAACCTGTTACGTTAATTCTCCTAACCTGTTACGTTAATTATCTCAACCTGTTACGTTAATTCTCTCAACCTGTTACGTTAATTATCTCAACCTGTTACGTTAATTCTCCTAACCTGTTACGTTAATTATCTCAACCTGTTACGTTAATTCTCTCAACCTGTTACGTTAATTATCTCAACCTGTTACGTTAATTCTCCTAACCTGTTACGTTAATTCTCCTAACCTGTTACGTTAATTATCTCAACCTGTTATGTTAATTCTCTCAACCTGTTACGTTAATTCTCTCAACCTGTTACGTTAATTATCTCAACCAGTTACGTTAATTCTCCTAACCTGTTACGTTAATTCTCCTAACCTGTTATGTTAATTATCTCAACCTGTTATGTTAATTCTCTCAACCTGTTACGTTAATTCTCTCAACCTGTTACGTTAATTATCTCAACCTGTTACGTTAATTCTCCTAACCTGTTACGTTAATTCTCCTAACCTGTTACGTTAATTCTCCTAACCTGTTACGTTAATTCTCCTAACCTGTTACGTTAATTCTCCTAACCTGTTACGTTAATTCTCTCAACCTGTTACGTTAATTCTCCTAACCTGTTACGTTAATTCTCTCAACCTACTGCATAAATTCTAACTTGCTACGACAAGTCACTTCATCCCATCTAGTCAAAACCCTGTGACTCGGGAGGGATGGCGGCAAGTCAAATCCCCATGACTCTACATCACAGTCAAGTCACAGGCCACCTACTCAGTAGGGCACATATTTGCACATGTGCCCTATGTTATTGCAGGAACTGGACATATCGACTTGAAAACATGAATACATTTCAAATTAACATGATACTTTTATTAAGCACTTTTGTTTGTTTATTACCCTCTTCAAAGGACCTGGTTGGTCACTGATCACCCAGTAGGATCTCTTTCAGTTCCCAATAGTACAGTTCCCTAAAACATATGGCAACTTTAAAGGATGACTGCACTTTCTGATTTACCCTGGTTTTTCCATTTAATGCTCATTAAGAAATGCTAGCGGCCATGACTGAAGACAAACAGCCATTGTCTTGGGGGTGTGGTTTGATGTGGGTGTGTCTTGGGGGGTGTGGTTTGATGTGGGTGTGTCTTGGGGGGTGTGGTTTGATGTGGGTGTGTCTTTGCCATTCAATAACAAAAAACGAGGCCAGTAGTGAGTACAGCGATGCTAAGCTAGTTGTGCCATAGAGAGAACAAAGTTTTGAAGTTGAGGACTTCTCAAGATGGTCAGCTAATTCAGTTTTATGTGTAGGCTAAAGCTTCCCAGCATATAATATGGCAACATTTTCTGAAGTTCGTTTTGGTCTTTGGGGGTTTTCGGCTGTTTGTGCACACAAAACATTTTCTAGGTAAGTAAGTCAAAATTTTGGAAGCTGAAGTCTACGCCCCTTCGTCGGTGATTGGTTAATAGTACAACTCCTAGTACTCCTAGCTGCTTCACCTGTAGTACCTCCATACAGCCTCCTGAGTGGTTCTGCAGGTGGTGACCACAGACCACTTCTCAGTTCCTATGCTTCCTGGCTGATGTTTTGGTCACTTTTGAATGCTGGTGGTGCTTTCACTCTAGTGGTAGCATGAGACGGAGTCTACAACCCACACAAGTGGCTCAGGTAGTGCAGTTCATCCAGGATGGCACATCAATGCGAGCTGTGGCAAGAAGGTTTGCTGTGTCTGTCAGCGTAGTGTCCAGAGCATGGAGGCGCTACCAGGAGACAGGCCAGTACATCAGGAGACGTGGAGGAGGCCGTAGGAGGGCAACAACCCAGCAGCAGGACCGCTACCTCCGCCTTTGTGCAAGGAGGAGCAGGAGGAGCACTGCCAGAGCCCTGCAAAATGACCTCCAGCAGGCCACAAATGTGCATGTGGCTGCTCAAACGGTCAGAAACAGACTCCATGAGGGTGGTATGAGGGCCGACATCCACAGGTGGGGGTTGTGCTTACAGCCCAACACCGTGCAGGACGTTTGGCATTTGCCAGAGAACACCGAGATTGGCAAATTCGCCACTGGCGCCCTGTGCTCTTCACAGATGAAAGCAGGTTCACACAGACGTGACAGAGTCTGGAGACGCCGTGGAGAACGTTCTGCTGCCTGCAACATCCTCCAGCATGACCGGTTTGGCGGTGGGTCAGTCATGGTGTGGGGTGGCATTTCTTTGGGGGGCCGCACAGCCCTCCATGTGCTCGCCAGAGGTAGCCTGACTGCCATTAGGTACCGAGATGAGATCCTCAGACCCCTTGTGATACCATATGCTGGTGCGGTTGGCCCTGGGTTCCTCCTAATGCAAGACAATGCTAGACCTCATGTGGCTGGAGTGTGTCAGCAGTTCCTGCAAGAGGAAGGCATTGATGCTATGGACTGGCCCGCCCGTTCCCCAGACCTGAATCCAATTGAGCACATCTGTGACATCATGTCTCGCTCCATCCACCAACGCCACGTTGCACCACAGACTGTCCAGGAGTTGGCGGATGCTTTAGTCCAGGTCTGGGAGGAGATCCCTCAGGAGACCATCCGCCACCTCATCAGGAGCATGCCCAGGCGTTGTAGGGAGGTCATACAGGCACGTGGAGGCCACACACACTACTGAGCCTCATTTTGACTTGTTTTAAGGACATTACATCAAAAGTTGGATCAGCCTGTAGTGTGGTTTTCCACTTAAAATTTTGAGTGTGACTCCAAATCCAGACCTCCATGGGTTGATAAATTGGATTTCCATGGATTATTTTTGTGTGATTTTGTTGTCAGCACATTCAACTATGTAAAGAAAAAAGTATTTAATAAGATTATTTATTTCATTCAGATCTAGGATGTGTTGTTTAAGTGTTCCCTTTATTTTTTTGAGCAGTGTATATATATATATATATATATATAGAGAGAGAGAGAGTTAGAGAGAGGGATACAACGAGATAGAAAGAGATAGTGAGAGATTCTGCGGCCTTGGACACACAGTACTGACAGGTAAAGGTCTAGCAGAAGATCCCCCTTCAGAATAGCAGCCAGCCACATGCCATTCAGAGAAGTACAGCCTGCATAGAGCTGAGGTTCAAAAGAACAGCTAAACACAGGCAAGCAGAGAGGGAGACAGACAGACAGACAGGGAGGGAGACAGGCATACAGACAGACAGACAGGGAGGGAGGGAGGGAGGGAGGGAGACAGACAGACAGACAGACAGACAGACAGGGAGGGAGGGAGACAGGCATACAGACAGACAGACAGACAGACAGACAGACAGACAGACAGACAGACAGACAGACAGACAGACAGACAGACAGACAGACAGGGAGGGAGGAAGACAGGCAAGCAGAGAGGGAGACAGACAGACAGACAGGGAGGGAGACAGACAGACAGGGAGGGAGACAGACAGACAGGGAGGGAGGGAGGGAGGGAGGGAGGGAGGGAGGGAGGGAGGGAGGGAGGGAGGGAGGGAGGAGGGAGACAGACAGACAGACAGACAGACAGGGGGGAGACAGGTAGACAGACAGACAGACAAGCAGAGAGGGAGACAGACAGGGAGGGAGACAGACAGACAGGGGGGGAGACAGGCAGACAGGGAGGGAGACAGGCATACAGACAGACAGACAGGGAGGGAGGGAGGGAGGGAGGGAGGGAGGGAGGGAGGGAGGGAGGGAGGGAGACAGACAGACAGACAGACAGGGAGGGAGGGAGGGAGGGAGGGAGGGAGGGAGGGAGGGAGGGAGGGAGGGAGGGAGGGAGGGAGGGAGGGAGGGAGGGAGGGAGACAGACAGACAGACAGGGAGGGAGGGAGACAGGCATACAGACAGACAGACAGACAGACAGACAGACAGACAGACAGACAGACAGACAGACAGACAGACAGGGAGGAAGACAGGCAAGCAGAGAGGGAGACAGACAGACAGACAGACAGGGAGGGAGACAGACAGACAGGGAGGGAGACAGACAGACAGACAGGGAGGGAGGGAGGGAGGGAGGGAGGGAGGGAGGGAGGGAGGGAGGGAGGGAGGGAGGGAGGGAGGGAGGGAGGGAGACAGACAGACAGACAGACAGACAGACAGACAGACAGACAGACAGACAGACAGACAGACAGACAGACAGGGAGGAAGACAGGCAAGCAGAGAGGGAGACAGACAGACAGACAGGGAGGGAGACAGACAGACAGGGAGGGAGACAGACAGACAGGGAGGGAGGGAGGGAGGGAGGGAGGGAGGGAGGGAGGGAGGGAGGGAGGGAGGGAGCAGACAGACAGACAGACAGACAGACAGGGGGGAGACAGGCAGACAGACAGACAGACAAGCAGAGAGGGAGACAGACAGACAGGGAGGGAGACAGACAGACAGGGGGGGAGACAGGCAGACAGGGAGGGAGACAGGCAGACAGGGAGGGAGGGAGACAGGCAGACTGGGAGGGAGACAGGCAGACTGGGAGGGAGACAGACAGACAGGCACAGGGCAAGCAGGGAAGGAGACAGACAGACCTCAGCAGGCAGGTCCCGACCCATTAGAGTCTGGTTAGACAGATGTTTCTGAGAGGGGATGTGTCCCAAATTACACCATTTTCCCCTATGTAGTGAACTTTTTTGACCAGGGCCTGTAGGTGCACAGTATGTAGGGATCAGGGTGCCATTTGGGACACATGCAGGCAGAGCATTGCAGACCATACTGGCCTCTCTCCATTTCTGTTAATATTGAGCGCCTTTAAAGAGAGTGCTGGTGGTTTGGGGCTGGGGATGTGGGGTGGCTGGACATCTGTTTTCCAGACCTGTCAGCTCGACTTGGAGGGGGCCCGGCTAGCTTCCTCCTCCATCTAGAGGAGGAGGAGGAAGTGGAGGATGATGAGGAGGGGATCTGGAGGAGGAGGAAGAGGAGGATGAGGAGAAGGAAGTGGAGGAGGAGGTGGTGGGGGATAAGGAGGAGGTGAATGAGGAGGTGAATGAGGAGGTGAATGAGGAGGTGAATGAGGAGGTGAATGAGGAGGTGAATGAGGTGGTGGAGGATAAGGAGGAGGTGAATGAGGAGGTGAATGAGGTGGTGGAGGATAAGGAGGAAGAAGAGGAGGGGGAGGTCTAGAACAGAGCTGGGCAGGGCAGGGCAGGCGAGAGCAGGGCAGGGGAGGGGAGAGCAGGGCAGAGCAGGGGAGAGCAGGGAAGGGGAGAGCAGGGCAGGGCAGAGGAGAGCAGGGGAGAGCAGGGCAGGGCAGGGGAGAGCAGGGCAGGGCAGGGCAGGGGAGAGGAGAGGAGAGGAGAGGAGAGGAGAGGAGAGGAGAGGAGAGGAGAGGAGGGCAGGGCAGGGCAGGGCAAGGGAGGGGAGAGCAGGGCAGGGCAGGGCAGGGCAGGGCAGGGGAGCTCCAAACAGCAGAGGCTCTATAGCAATAAGAATGATAACTGCAGGGTTCAATGTTATTGTCATGGTAACTTACAATACACTACGTGGAGAATCCCCGTGGTTCATTCACCCTGTCTGTGGTTCAGTGATCCTGTCAGTGGTTCAATCATCCTGTCTGTGGTTCACACATCCTGTCTGTGGTTCATTCATCCTGTCTGTGGTTCAGTGATCCTGTCTGTGGTTCAGTGATCCTGTCTGTGGTTCATTCACCCTGTCTGTGGTTCATTTATCCTGTCTGTGGTTCATTTATCCTGTCTGTGGTTCATTCATCCTATCAATGGTTCATTCATCCTGTCTGGGGTTCATCCATCCTGTCTGGGGTTCATCCATCCTGTCTGTGGTTCATTCATCCTGTCTGTGGTTCAATCACCCTGTCTGTGGTTCATTCATCCTGTCTGTGGTTCATTCATCCTGTCTGTGGTTCATTCATCCTGTCTGTGGTTCAGTGATCCTGTCTGTGGTTCAGTGATCCTGTCTGGGGTTCAGTGATCCTGTCTGTGGTTCATATATCCTGTCTGTGGTTCATTCATTCTGTCTGGGGTTCAGTGATCCTGTCTGTGGTTCAGTGATCCTGTCTGTGGTTCATATATCCTGTCTGTGGTTCATTCATCCTGTCTGGGGTTCAGTGATCCTGTCTGTGGTTCAGTGATCGTGTCTGGGGTTCATTCATCCTGTCTGTGGTTCATGTATCCTGTCTGTGGTTCATTCATCCTGTCTGTGGTTCATTTATCCTGTCTGTGGTTCATTTATCCTGTCTGTGGTTCATTCAGCCTGTCTGTGGTTCATTTATCCTGTCTGTGGTTCATTTATCCTGTCTGTGGTTCATTTATCCTGTCTGTGGTTCATTCATCCTGTCTGTGGTTCAGTCATCCTGTCTGTGGTTCAGTGATCCTGTCTGTGGTTCATTCATCCTGTCTGGGGTTCAGTGATCCTGTCTGTGGTTCAGTGATCCTGTCTGTGGTTCATTCATCCTGTCTGTGGTTCAGTGGTCCTGTCTGTGGTTCAAACATCCTGTCTGTGGTTCAGTGATCCTCTCTGTGGTTCAGTGATCATGTCTGTGGTTCACATATCCTGTCTGTAGTTCAGTGATCCTGTCTGTGGTTCATATATCCTGTCTGTGGTTCAGTCATCCTGTCTGTGGTTCAGTGATCCTGTCTGTGGTTCAGTGATCCTGTCTGTGGTTCATTCATCCTGTCTGTGGTTCAGTGATCCTGTCTGGGGTTCAGTGATCCTGTCTGTGGTTCTGCCATCCTGTCTGTGGTTCATTTATCCTGTCTGTGGTTCAATCATCCTGTCTGTGGTTCATTCACCCTGTCTGTGGTTCATTCATCCTGTCTGTGGTTCATTTATCCTGTCTGTGGTTCATTCATCCTGTCTGTGGTTCAGTGATCCTGTCTGTGGTTCAGTGATCCTGTCTGGGGTTCAGTGATCCTGTCTGTGGTTCATATATCCTGTCTGTGGTTCATTCATTCTGTCTGGGGTTCAGTGATCCTGTCTGTGGTTCAGTGATCCTGTCTGTGGTTCAGTGATCCTGTCTGTGGTTAATTCATCCTGCCTGGGGTTCAGTGATCCTGTCTGTGGTTCAGTGATCCTGTCTGGGGTTCCTCATCCTGTCTGTGGTTCATTTATCCTGTCTGTGGTTCATTCATCCTGTCTGTGATTCATTCATCCTGTCTGTGGTTCATTTATCCTGTCTGTGGTTCATTCATCCTGTCTGTGGTTCATTTATCCTGTCTGTGGTTCATTTATCCTGTCTGTGGTTCATTTTCCCTGTCTGTGGTTCATTTATCCTGTCTGGGGTTCATTTATCCTGTCTGTGGTTCATACATCCTGTCTGTGGTTCAGTGATCCTGTCTGGGGTTCAGTGATCCTGTCTGTGGTTCAGTGATCCTGTCTGTGGTTAATTCATCCTGTCTGTGGTTCAGTGATCCTGTCTGTGGTTCATTCATCCTGTCTGGGGTTCAGTGATCCTGTCTGTGGTTCAGTGATCCTGTCTGTGGTTCATTCATCCTGTCTGTGGTTCAGTGGTCCTGTCTGTGGTTCAAACATCCTGTCTGTGGTTCAGTGATCCTCTCTGTGGTTCAGTGATCATGTCTGTGGTTCATTTATCCTGTCTGGGGTTCAGTGATCCTGTCTGTTGTTCAGTGATCCTGTCTGTGGTTCATTCATCCTGTCTGTGGTTCATTCATCCTGTCTGTGGTTCAGTGATCCTGTCTGTGGTTCATTCATCCTGTCTGTGGTTCAGTGATCCTGTCTGTGGTTCAGTGATCCTGTCTGTGGTTCAATCATGCTGTCTGTGGTTCAGTGATCCTGTCTGTGGTTCATATATCCTGTCTGTGGTTCAGTCATCCTGTCTGGGGTTCAGTGATCCTGTCTGTGGTTCAGTGATCCTGTCTGTGGTTCATTCATCCTGTCTGTGGTTCAGTGATCCTGTCTGGGTTTCAGTGATCCTGTCTGTGGTTCTGTCATCCTGTCTGTGGTTCAGTGATCCTGTCTGTGGTTCAGTCATCCTGTCTGGGGTTCAGTGATCCTGTCTGTGGTTAGTTGATCCTGTCTGTGGTTCAGTGATCCTGTCTGTGGTTCATTCATCCTGTCTGGGGTTCAGTGATCCTGTCTGTGGTTCAGTGATCCTGTCTGTGGTTCATTAATCCTGTCTGTGGTTCAGTGGTTCTGTCTGTGGTTCAAACATCCTGTCTGTGGTTCAGTGATCCTGTCTGTGGTTCAGTGATCCTGTCTGTGGTTCAATGATCCTGTCTGTGGTTCATACATCCTGTCTGTGGTTCAGTGATCCTGTCTGTGGTTCTGTCATCCTGTTTGTGGTTCAGTGATCCTGTCTGTGGTTCAATCATCCTGTCTGTGGTTCAGTGATCCTGTCTGTGGTTCATCATCCTGTCTGTGGTTCAGTGATCCTGTCTGTGGTTCATATATCCTGTCTGTGGTTCAGCCATCCTGTCTGGGGTTCAGTGATCTCCTTCCTGGCAGGTAGCCTAGCAGTTAGAGAGGTGAGTGATCTCCTTCCTGGCAGGTAGCCTAGCAGTGAGTGATCTCCTTCCTGGCTGGTAGCCTAGCAGTTAGAGAGGTGAGTGATCTCCTTCTTGGCAGGTAGCCTAGCAGTTAGAGAGGTGAGTGATCTCCTTCCTGGCAGGTAGCCTAGCAGTGAGTGATCTCCTTCTTGGCAGGTAGCCTAGCAGTGAGTGATCTCCTTCCTGGCAGGTAGCCTAGCAGTTAGAGAGGTGAGTGATCTCCTTCTTGGCAGGTAGCCTAGCAGTTAGAGAGGTGAGTGATCTCCTTCCTGGCAGGTAGCCTAGCAGTTAGAAAGGTGAGTCAGCAACATGACAGTTCAAATCCCGGGTCTGATGGAAAAAAAATCAGGTGGGAAGTGAGCTAGATCCTAGATGTGGTTACCTGCCGTGATGCCCTTGAGCAAGACACTTAAGCCCCCCTCAACAACTGGTCCACAGGCTGAAAACCTCTCCAACCGGTATATGTATGTTTGTCTTTTGGAATACATTTTGGTTGGACCTGATGGACAATTGAGGAGATCAGGGATCTAAATCTCTCTCTCCACCACTCTTTTTCTCTCTCCCTCTATCTTTCTCTCTATCTTCCCCTATCTCTCTCCCCCTCCATCTCTCTCTCTCTCTCTCCCCCTCCATCTCTCTCTCTCTCTCTCTCTCTCATCTCCATCCATCAATCCATCTCTCTCTCATCTCCATCCATCTCTCTTTCCCCTATCTCTCTCTCTCATCTCCATCCATCAATCCATCTCTCTCTCATCTCCATCCATCTCTCTTTCCCCTATCTCTCTCTCTCTCTCATCTCCATCCATCAATCCATCTCTCTCTCATCTCCCTCATCTCTCTTTCCCCTATCTCTTTCCCTCCCTCATCTCTCTCTCTCTCTCTCTCTCTCTCTCTCTCATCAGTGCCAGAATAGGTCAACTATCAACATAGATCTGAGATCTCTTCAGAAAACAAACCCATGAAAACTATGTTGAAGGTTAATTGTGAATGTTAAATTTGGCAGAGAAAACAACCCTTGCGCTGCATGCATCACCTCTCACTGGAACCTCTTAACGGTATTACTGTGCTGGTTTGTCTGGCTGAAGATGGACACCATTGTTGTTCCGAGATAAAGAAAGAATCATGTTATGCCAATTCTGATCAGTAGGGAATTAGGATAAAGCTCGGGGAACTAAATTTACAACCAGTGTTTAATAAACAATGCAATATCGACATCTAGTGTTGAGATCTCACTATTGCAGGGAGCAATAATATCAACCATTTCTACACACTAAGAGGTCCTCAAATTTTTTTTGGGGGGGGGGGGGGGGTGAGGATGGTTCTATGTGGAACCCTTCAATGGTTATTTGCAGTTCAGAAACATTTCCCCCCCCCCCCCCCCCCTCTTTTAGTGATAATTCAAATTTAGGAGCAGCGGCTCATTAGAATATTTTAAGGCGTGGTTTTGCTCACAGCTCTTTTTGTGCAACCCTGAGTGAGAGTGTCATTTCAGTTATCTAATGTGTTGGAGAGGGGCCGTTACATGTTATACGTGACTATGGCTGTGACAGTGTCTTGTGAAAGGCTCAGGTTAAGGCCTTGTGTCGTTTTGAGAATGGTTTACACTAGCGTTAAATAATATTTAACAGTCTATATTTGATAAACCCGACTGACTCCGTGAAATATTATAGTTGAACGTTCAATAGAGTATTATGAGCTTAGTTGACTAGGATCAAGGGTCATGAGAAGCGAATATCAAAGCAAATGTACTTAATTACATTGTAAAAATGAATGGATTCACATACAAGGCATAAAGCTATAAGTTACAAGGCAATACTGACATTGTAACCTGGACTCAGGGGTAGACGTAACATAGTAAAATAAAATCCGGGACGCTCAAATTAGTACGACATGTTACGTTTGGTATGGTATGTGTTCATTTGTAGATTTCCATCATCCATTCCATATATGTTACGAAATACAATTCGCATAATATGTTACGAATTAGAATTAGCTAGGTGGCTAACGCTAACGTTAGCTAGGTGGCTAATGTTAGCTAAGCTAGAGGTTAAGGTTAGGGTTGGGAGTTAGGTTAAAGATAACAAGATGGCGCCGACAGACATGGTTGCCATCCCTAGCTCCTAGACAACTTTGCAAGATATTTTTGCATATGTGTTATTTCTTACATTATTTGCTAAGAACGGAGCAAACGTACCTCAAAGTCTGTTCAAGAACATACAAGAACGTTTTGGAGAAACGTGTCATTCTGTACAAGCCGATCCACAATGTAGCGAACACTGAACATTAGCATCATAAAGACTAGAGATAAACAGGGAACTGGGCCTTCCCTGTGGCTCAGGGAAGAATAACATAGACGTACAGTATACACACACACACACACACTACACACACACACACACACTCTCACACAAAACCCACACACAGTCACAGACACTACATACGCACACACACACACACACACTAAAAACACACTCACACAAAACCCACACACATTCACTACATACGCACACACACACACACACACACTAGCATACCGACACATCGCAAACACACACACACTTTTACACTCATCATATGCTGCTGCTACTCTGTCCTCATATTATTATCTATCCTGATGTCTAGTCACTTTACCCTGCCTTCACGTACATATCTACCTCAAATACCTTATTATTATCTATCCTGATGTCTAGTCACTTTACCCTGCCTTCATGTACATATCTACCTCAAATACCTTATTATTATCTATCCTGATGCCTAGTCACTTTACCCTGCCTTCATGTACATAACTACCTCAAATACCTTATTATTATCTATCCTGATGTCTAGTCACTTTACCCTGCCTTCACGTACATATCTACCTCAAATACCTTATTATTATCTATCCTGATGCCTAGTCACTTTACCCTGCCTTCATGTACATAACTACCTCAAATACCTTATTATTATCTATCCTGATATCTAGTCACTTTACCCTGCCTTCATGTACATATCTACCTCTAATACCTTATTATTATCTATCCTGATGTCTAGTCACTTTACCCTGCCTTCATGTACATATCTACCTCTAATACCTTATTATTATCTATCCTGATGCCTAGTCACTTTACCCTGCCTTCACGTACATATCTACCTCTAATACCTTATTATTATCTATCCTGATGCCTAGTCACTTTACCCTGCCTTCATGTACATATCTACCTCAAATACCTTATTATTATCTATCCTGATGTCTAGTCACTTTACCCTGCCTTCATGTATATATCTACCTCAAATACCTTATTATTATCTATCCTGATGTCTAGTCACTTTACCCTGCCTTCACGTACATATCTACCTCAAATACCTTATTATTATCTATCCTGATGCCTAGTCACTTTACCCTGCCTTCATGTACATATCTACCTCAAATACCTTATTATTATCTATCCTGATGTCTAGTCACTTTACCCTGCCTTCACGTACATATCTACCTCAAATACCTTATTATTATCTATCCTGATGCCTAGTCACTTTACCCTGCCTTCATGTACATATCTACCTCAAATACCTTATTATTATCTATCCTGATGTCTAGTCACTTTACCCTGCCTTCACGTACATATCTACCTCAAATACCTTATTATTATCTATCCTGATGTCTAGTCACTTTACACTGCCTTCATGTACATATCTACCTCAAATACCTTATTATTATCTATCCTGATGCCTAGTCACTTTACCCTGCCTTCATGTACATATCTACCTCAAATACCTTATTATTATCTATCCTGATGTCACTTTACCCTGCCTTCACGTACATATCTACCTCAAATACCTTATTATTATCTATCCTGATGCCTAGTCACTTTACCCTGCCTTCATGTACACATCTACCTCAAATACCTTATTATTATCTATCCTGATATCTAGTCACTTTACCCTGCCTTCACGTACATATCTACCTCAAATACCTTATTATTATCTATCCTGATATCTAGTCACTTTACCCTGCCTTCACGTACATATCTACCTCAAATACCTTATTATTAACTATCCTGATGTCTAGTCACTTTACCCTGCCTTCATGTACATATCTACCTCAAATACCTTATTATTATCTGCCCTGATGGCTAGTCCTGATGGCTAGTCACTTTACCCTGCCTTCACGTACATATCTACCTCAAATACCTTATTATTATCTATCCTGATGCCTAGTCACTTTACCCTGCCTTCATGTACATATCTACCTCTAATACCTTATTATTATCTGTCCTGATGGCTAGTCACTTTACCCTGCCTTCACGTACATATCTACCTCAAATACCTTATTATTATCTATCCTGATGTCTAGTCACTTTACCCTGCCTTCATGTACATATCTACCTCAAATACCTTATTATTATCTATCCTGATGCCTAGTCACTTTACCCTGCCTTCATGTACATATCTACCTCTAATACCTTATTATTATCTATCCTGATACCTAGTCACTTTACCCTGCCTTCATGTACATATCTACCGCAAATACCTTATTATTATCTATCCTGATGTCTAGTCACTTTACCCTGCCTTCACGTACATATCTACCTCAAATACCTTATTATTATCTATCCTGATGCCTAGTCACTTTACCCTGCCTTCACGTACATATCTACCTCTAATACCTTATTATTATCTATCCTGATGTCACTTTACCCTGCCTTCATGTACATATCTACCTCAAATACCTTATTATTATCTATCCTGATGTCTAGTCACTTTACCCTGCCTTCATGTACATATCTACCTCTAATACCTTATTATTATCTAACCTGATGTCTAGTCACTTTACCCTGCCTTCATGTACATATCTACCTCAAATACCTTATTATTATCTATCCTGATGTCACTTTACCCTGCCTTCACGTACATATCTACCTCAAATACCTTATTATTATCTATCCTGATGTCTAGTCACTTTACCCTGCCTTCACGTACATATCTACCTCAAATACCTTATTATTATCTATCCTGATGTCTAGTCACTTTACCCTGCCTTCATGTACATATCTACCTCTAATACCTTATTATTATCTAACCTGATGTCTAGTCACTTTACCCTGCCTTCATGTACATATCTACCTCAAATACCTTATTATTATCTATCCTGATGTCACTTTACCCTGCCTTCACGTACATATCTACCTCAAATACCTTATTATTATCTATCCTGATGTCTAGTCACTTTACCCTGCCTTCATGTACATATCTACCTCAAATACCTTATTATTATCTATCCTGATGTCTAGTCACTTTACCCTGCCTTCACGTACATATCTACCTCAAATACCTTATTATTATCTATCCTGATGTCACTTTACCCTGCCTTCACGTACATATCTACCTCAAATACCTTATTATTATCTATCCTGATGTCTAGTCACTTTACCCTGCCTTCACGTACATATCTACCTCAAATACCTCATTATTATCTATCCTGATATCTAGTCACTTTACCCTGCCTTCATGTACATATCTACCTCTAATACCTTATTATTATCTAACCTGATGTCTAGTCACTTTACCCTGCCTTCATGTACATATCTACCTCAAATACCTTATTATTATCTATCCTGATGTCACTTTACCCTGCCTTCACGTACATATCTACCTCTAATACCTTATTATTATCTGTCCTGATGCCTAGTCACTTTACCCTGCCTAATAACGTCTATATACAGGCTTACTGCTGCTCTTCCATGCCGTCCCAAGGAGGGGTATGTCACTTGAGTGGGTTGAGTCACTGACGTGACCTTCCTGTCCGGGTTGGCGCCCCCCTCGGGCTCGTGCCGTAGGGGAGATCTTTGTGGGCTATACTCGGCCTTGTCCCGGGATGGTATGTTGGTGATTGAAGATATCCCTCTAGTGGTGTGGAGGCTGTGCTTTGGCAAAGTGGGTGGGGTTATATCCTGCCTGTTTGGCCCTGTCCGGGGGTATCAACGGATGGGACCATGGTGTCTCCCGACCCCTCCTGTCTCAGCCTCCAGTATTTATGCTGCAGTAGTTTATGTGTCGGGGGGCTAGGGTCAGTCTGTTATATCTGGAGTATTTCTCCTGTCTTACCCGGTGTCCTGTGTGAATTTAAGTATGCTCTCTCTAACTCTCTCTTCGCTCAGAAGAGGTAGTCCTAGGACCATGCCTCAGGACTACCTGGCCTGATGACTCCTTGCTGTCCCCAGCCCACCTGGCCGTGCTGCTGCTCCAGTTTCAACTGTTCTGCCTGCGGCTGTGGAACCCTGACTTGTTGACCGGACGTGCTATCTGTCCCAGACCTGCTGTTTTCAACTCTCTAGAGACAGCAGGAGCGGTAGAGATACTCTCAATGATCGGCTATGAAAAGCCAACTGACATTTACTCCTGAGGTGCTGACCTGTTGAACCCTCTACAACCACTGTGATTATTATTATTTGACCCTGCTGGTCATTTATGAACATTTGAACATCTTTGCCATGTTCTGTTATAATCTCCACACGGCACAGCCAGAAGAGGACTGGCCACCCCTCATAGCCTGGTTCCTCTCTAGGTTTCTAATCTCCACCCGGCACAGCCAGAAGAGGACTGGCCACCCCTCATAGCCTGGTTCCTCTCTAGGTTTCTAATCTCCACCCGGCACAGCCAGAAGAGGACTGGCCACCCCTCATAGCCTGGTTCCTCTCTAGGTTTCTAATCTCCACCCGGCACAGCCAGAAGAGGACTGGCCACCCCTCATAGCCTGGTTCCTCTCTAGGTTTCTTCCTAGGTTTTTGGCCTTTCTAGGGAGTTTTTCCTAGCCACCGTGCTTCTACATCTGCGTTGTTTGCTGTTTGGGGTTTTAGGTTGGGTTTCTGTGTAAGACCTTTGTGACATCAGCTGATCTAAAAAGGGCTTTATAAATACATTTCATTGATTGATTGATTGATTGATTGATTGATTGATTGATTGATTAATTGCCAGTACTGAGTCAATGTGCTGGGGTACCAGGTAATAACATGGCTATATACAGGGAGTACCAGGTAATAACATGGCTACATACAGGGAGTACCAGGTAATAACATGGCAATATACAGGAAGTACAGGGTAAAAACATGGTTATATACAGGAAGTACCAGTACTGAGTGGATGTGCAGGGGTACCAGGTAATAACATGGCAATATACAGGAAGTACAGGGTAAAAACATGGTTATATACAGGAAGTACCAGTACTGAGTGGATGTGCAGGGGTACCAGGTAATAACATGGCAATATACAGGAAGTACAGGGTAAAAACATGGTTATATACAGGAAGTACCAGTACTGAGTGGATGTGCAGGGGTACCAGGTAATAACATGGCAATATACAGGAAGTACAGGGTAAAAACATGGTTATATACAGGAAGTACCAGTACTGAGTGGATGTGCAGGGGTACCAGGTAATAACATGGCAATATACAGGAAGTACAGGGTAAAAACATGGTTATATACAGGAAGTACCAGTACTGAGTGGATGTGCAGGGGTACCAGGTAATAACATGGCAATATACAGGAAGTACAGGGTAAAAACATGGTTATATACAGGAAGTACCAGTACTGAGTGGATGTGCAGGGGTACCAGGTAATAACATGGCAATATACAGGAAGTACAGGGTAAAAACATGGTTATATACAGGAAGTACCAGTACTGAGTGGATGTGCAGGGGTACCAGGTAATAACATGGCAATATACAGGGAAGTACAGGGTAAAAACATGGTTATATACAGGAAGTACCAGTACTGAGTGGATGTGCAGGGGTACCAGGTAATAACATGGCAATATACAGGAAGTACAGGGTAAAAACATGGTTATATACAGGAAGTACCAGTACTGAGTGGATGTGCAGGGGTACCAAGCACAAAGACAGGTGAAACAGATCAGGGCGTGACAATAAAGAACCGTAGAAAGGGTTTTATATGGCCCCAAAAAGGCATGTAAGTAGGCTTCGCTGTTAAACCTTATATTAATATAAATATATATATATATATTTTACCTTTATTTATACAGGTTTATACAGAGAAACCTGGTCCAATAGCAGCAGGGGGAACAAAGTTTCAGACAAAATAACTAACATTAACCTGTTAGGGCTAGGGGGCAGTATTGACACGGCTGGATAAAAAAACGTACCCGATTTAATCTGGTTACTACTCCTGCCCAGTAACTAGAATATGCATATAATTATTGGCTTTGGATAGAAAACACCCTAAAGTTTCTAAAACTGTTTGAATGGTGTCTGTGAGTATAACAGAACTCCTATGGCAGGCCAAGAACAGCAAAGGTAATAACATTTTTCTGATAGTAAATCTGACTTTGGTGAGTGCTAAACTTGCTGGGTGTCTAAATAGCTAGCCCTGTGATGCCGGGCTATCTACTGAGAATATTGCAAAATGTGCTGTATCTATAATTCTTAAAATAATTGTTATGTTTTTTGTGAACGTTTATCGTGAGTAATTTAGTAAATTCACCGGCAGTGTTGCGGGGGGTATGCTAGTCTCATGCTACGTCACATGCTAATGTAAAAAGCTGGTTTTTGATATAAATATGAACTTGATTGAACAAAACATGCATGTATTGTATAACATAATGTCCTAGGGTTGTCATCTGATGAAGATCATCAAAGGTTAGTGCTGCATTTAGCTGTGGTTTGGGTTTATGTGACATTATATGCTAGCTTGAAAAATGGGTGTCTGATTATTTCTGGCTGGGTACTCTGCTGACATAATCTAATGTTTTGCTTTCGTTGTAAAGCCTTTTTGAAATCGGACAGTGTGGTTAGATTAATGAGAGTCTTGTCTTTAAAATGGTGTAAAATAGTCATATGTTTGAAAAATTGAAGATAATTTCGAACACTGAAAGTACAACTTATTAATTAGGATATATCAGATATTTCTACATTTCCTTATTTTATTTCTTGATTATGTTTGTATTGTTTGTTTTTTATTGCTGGGTAATACAGCACTGTTGGAGGTAGAAACACAAGCATTTAGCTGGGTAATACTGCACTGTTGGAGCTAGAAACACAAGCATTTAGCTGGGTATTACTGCACTGTTGGAGGTAGAAACACAAGCATTTAGCTGGGTATTACTGCACTGTTGGAGGTAGAAACACAAGCATTTAGCTGGGTAATACTGCACTGTTGGAGGTAGAAACACAAGCATTTAGCTGGGTAATACTGTTGGAGGTAGAAACACAAGCATTTAGCTGGGTATTACTGGGGGGCACGTGTGGTGGGAGGTAGAAACACAAGCATTTAGCTGGGTATTACTGCACTGTTGGAGGTAGAAACACAAGCATTTAGCTGGGTATTACTGCACTGTTGGAGGTAGAAACACAAGCATTTAGCTGGGTATTACTGCACTGTTGGAGGTAGAAACACAAGCATTTAGCTGGGTATTACTGCACTGTTGGAGGTAGAAACACAAGCATTTAGCTGGGTATTACTGCACTGTTGGAGGTAGAAACACAAGCATTTAGCTGGGTATTACTGCACTGTTGGAGGTAGAAACACAAGCATTTAGCTGGGTATTACTGCACTGTTGGAGCTAGAAACACAAGCATTTAGCTGGGTATTACTGCACTGTTGGAGGTAGAAACACATGCATTTAGCTGGGTATTACTGCACTGTTGGAGGTAGAAACACAAGCATTTAGCTGGGTATTACTGTTGGAGGTAGAAACACAAGCATTTAGCTGGGTATTACTGTTGGAGGTAGAAACACAAGCATTTAGCTGGGTATTACTGCACTGTTGGAGCTAGAAAAACATGCATTTAGCTGGGTATTACTGCACTGTTGAAGCTAGAAACACAAGCATTTAGCTGGGTTTTACTGCACTATTGGAGGTAGAATAGGGTGACCATACGTCCTCTCTTTTTCCCGGACATGTCCTCTTTTTGGACCTAAAAAAATGTGTCCAGCCGGGATTTCTAAATCGCCCAAAATGTCCGGGATTCGGCTTTTGCTTTCTACAGTCGCCATTCATTGTGTGCGTTTTGGTTTTTTTTGCATTGCTTTGACCTTTCTCTTTAGGTCCCGCCTTCTCACACGCCACCATTGGTGGGTCATGTAGGGCCTACGCAAACATTGGTCAAACTGCATCTCAATCATTACCCTCACCATGGCAACAGCCAAGAGACAGAGCAGCAGCAGCTTGTCAACAGTGGCACATGGCTCCAGAACAGCGTAAAAATGTCCAAACGCAAATGTAAATTCACAGACGATTTCCAGAGAAAATTCCCGTGTTTTCGTCTTGGTCGGGATCCGTGTGAAGCAGAATGCATGGACCTGTAAAGCTGGCACGTACGTGTCAGTGTCAAATAAAGGTGCTAGCGACCTAGAAGCCCACATAAGCTCCTGCAAAACACAACATTGCAGCTAAAGGAGAGAGTTGGTCAGGGAAATGAACTGACTATTTTGTGAGAGCAGGTCAAACAGAAGATGCTGTTACTGCTGCGGAGGTCAGGTCAGTAGTTTCCACAACACGAAGCATCACATTAGCTACAGATCAATGGACTGACTGCACGTCTGCCTTGTTAAAAAAGGCTTTCCCTGGTTCCGAGACTGCGCCAACATTTTCAAGCGCTCGTACTAAGACCGAAGCTCGTACGACCGAGCCGACGCGACCGACATTCTGTCGACATAGCTCAGAAAGCACTAGAAGACGTACCTTTACTGTGGTGTTTCTACTGATGGGAGCAATCACGGTGCTGTGAAAATATTCCCTCTGCTTATTCAGTATTTTGATTGGAAGAATGGTGGCGTGCAAAGTGAATTAGTCGAAGTTAAAAACACTTCAAATGAGACAGCTGATACGATCGCGCAATACATCAAAGAATAAAAATAATGGGATTTTTTCCAAATGTATTGCATTTACAGTAAGGTGACCGTACGTCCTCTTTTTCCCGGACATGTCCTCTTTTTTGAAAACTAAAATATGGTCACCCTATGGTAGAAACACAAGCATATAGCTGGGTATTACAGTTTTTCTCCATTGGTTTGGCTCATTTCTTGAAACAGAAATTACATTCTCAAAACTACATGGACAAACCTCCAAACCACTTGGCAATTGTTCACAACAGAATTGAATTTCTCATTCATTTCATCAAATTGCAAATGTCTAAGTACATGTCTCAGTACATCTTTGCAAATGATTTAGTACATGTAGCCTACATTTAGCACAATTTCCAAGTGAATAGATCTTATCGATCTAAACTGATTGTTGATTCTCAGTCTAATGGTTGTTCGCTCCAAAACGTGTCAGTGTCTGTCACGACGCCCGCCGAAGTCGACCCCTCTCCTTGTTCGGGCGGCGTTCGGCGGTCGACGTCACCGGCTTACTAGTTGCCACCGATCGATGTTTCACTGTTCGTTTGGTTTTGTCTTTATTGTGTACACCTGCTTTGAGTTTCCCTAATTATGTTCATTATTTAAACCTCTGCATTTCCTGTTTGTCTTGTCGGTGATTGTTTGTCCGTTTAGTGTAGTTGGAGGTGTTTTCTCCAGACTATGTATTTTTTAAGAGAAGATGGATTGAATAATTTTAGTAAACACGTTTTGGTTTACCTTCATCGCTGTGTCCTGCGCCTGACTCCTCCACTTCTCTAAGAAGATCCGTTACAGAATCACCGACCACCAATGGAGTCAGCAGGAGCAGCCAGTTCTCCTAATCAGCTAGAGGAGCACGTTCAGCAGCAGGCTAAAATGATCCAGGATCTACTGACGGCCATGGATGGCGTGCTGCTGACCATGGAGAGAGTGGAGAGGAAAGGATGTCCCGTCGACCCAGCCACACCACCGCCCGGTACACCTCTGGAGCCTATCCAACCGCCGTCTGGATCCGGTGGGATTCGGCTCTCGCCCCCGGGACCGTATGACGGAGCAGCTGCCGGGTGTCAGGGGTTCCTACTCCAGCTAGAGCTCTACCTGGCGGCTGTCCGGCCGCCGCCCTCGGGACGCGAGAGAGTGAGCGCCCTCATCTCCTGTTTGACTGGTAAAGCCCTAGAGTGGGCCAACGCCATCTGTGAGGTGGAAGACCCGACTCGGGAAAACTACGAGGATTTCTCCCGCCGCTTTCGGGCAGTGTTTGATCATCCACCAGAAGGAAAAGCGGCGGGAGAGCGCTTGTTCCATTTAAAGCAGGAGACGAGGAGCGCTCGAGAGTTTGCACTGGATTTTAGAACTCTGGCGGCTGGTGCAGGATGGAATGAGCGGGCCCTGATCGATCACTACAGGTGTGGTTTGCGAGAGGACGTTCGTAGGGAGCTAGCCTGCAGGGACACCACCCTCCACCTGGACCAGCTGATGGACTTATCTATCCAGCTGGATAATCGGCTGGCCTCCCGCAGACGTCCGGATCGTGGTCCGTTGGTTCCATCCTCCAGTCCCTTAGACCCAACACCAATGCAGTTGGGCGGGGCTGGTCCTAGGGAGACCGGAGGGGAAACGTTCCATGCACCAGAGGTGACCGCAGAGGACACACTGCTGGTCGGTGCTGGGGAGGTTTTCCAGGTCGTCGAGGTGGTAGGCGGAACACTGGTGGTTCATCTCAGGTGAGTAGGCACACGACTCACCCAGACCCCCCTGTTGCTCACATGTGGTTGTCTATAAGATTTCCGGGGTTTTCCCCGCATTCCCAGCATAAGGCGCTAGTAGATTCAGGCGTAGCTGGGAACTTTATAGATCGGTCTTTGGCCAATAGATTAGGGATTCCTATTGTTCCCGTTGATGTTCCCTTCCCTATACATGCCCTAGATAGTCGTCCTTTGGGGTCTGGGCTGATTAGGGAGGTCACAGTTCCCATTGCTATGGTGACGCAGGAGAGTCATGAAGAGAGTATTAGTCTCTTTCTGATTGACGCTCCTGCGTTTCCCGTTGTATTGGGGCTTCCCTGGTTGGCTTCTCATGATCCTATTATTTAGTGGCAACAGAGGGTTCTCAAGGGATGGTCCTGTCAGTGTTCAGGGAGGTGTTTAGGTGTTTCCTTAGGTGCCACTACGGTGGAAAGCCAAACCAGGTTTCCACCATGCACATTCCCCCCGAATATGCCGATTTGGCAATCGACTTCTGTAAAAGGAAGGCGACTCAATTACCACCCCATCGACCGGGGGACTGTGCGATAAATCTCCTGGAGGGTGCTGCACTTCCCAGGAGTCAC
The DNA here is from genome assembly GCF_965601325.2 of Salmo salar. Lineage (NCBI taxonomy): Eukaryota > Metazoa > Chordata > Actinopteri > Salmoniformes > Salmonidae > Salmo > Salmo salar. The sequence continues at coordinate 41,540,184 of NC_138318.1, read as the reverse complement.
GTGTATCCTCTGTCACAGGAGGAGACGGCGGCTATGGAAACATATGTCGCTGAATCTCTGGGACAGGGATACATTCGGCCCTCCATTTCACCTGTCTCCTCGAGCTTCTTTTTTGTGAAGAAGAAGGATGGAGGTTTACGCCCGTGCATTGACTATCGAGGTTTGAACCAGATTACTGTGAAATACAGTTACCCGCTACCTCTGATCGCCAGTATGACAGAGTCATTGCTCGGGGCGCGCTTCTTCACAAAATTGGACCTCAGGAGCGTGTACAATCTGGTGTGTATCAGGGGAGGGGATGAGTGGAAGACGGCATTTAGCACTACATCTGGGCACTATGAGTACCTCGTCATGCCGTATGGGTTAATGAATGCTCCATCCGTCTTCCAATCATTTGTGGATGAGATCTTCAGGGACCTGCACGGGCGGGGTGTAGTGGTGTATATAGATGATATTCTCATATACTCCACCACCCGCGCTGAGCATGTGTCCCTTGTGCGTACGGTGCTTGGTCGACTGTTGGAGCATGACCTTTACGTCAAGGCGGAGAAATGTCTGTTCTTTCAACAGTCCGTCTCCTTCCTTGGGTACCGTGTGTCCGCGTCAGGGGTGGAGATGGAGACTGACCGCATTTCAGCCGTGCGTAATTGGCCGACTCCAACCACGGTAAAGGAGGTGCAGCGGTTTTTAGGGTTTGCCAACTACTACTGGAGGTTTATCCGGGGCTTTGGCCAGGTGGCGGCTCCCATTACCTCCTTACTGAAGGGGGGACCGTTGCGGTGGTCGGCTGAGGCGGACAGAGCTTTTGGTAACCTGAAGGCTCTGTTTACCACGGCTCCAGTGCTGGCGCATCCTGATCCCTCCTTAGCGTTCATAGTTGAGGTGGATGCATCCGAAGCTGGAATAGGGGCTGTGCTATCTCAGCGCTCGGGTAACCCACCAAAACTCCGCCCCTGTGCTTTCTTTTCGAAGAAGCTCAGCCCGGCGGAGCGAAACTATGACGTGGGGGATAGGGAGTTGTTAGCTGTTGTCGGGGCTCTGAAAGCGTGGAGACATTGGCTTGAGGGGGCTAGACACCCTTTCCTCATTTGGACTGACCACCGAAATCTGGAGTATATTCGGGCAGCGAGGAGACTGAACCCTCGCCAGGCTAGGTGGGCTATGTTTTTCACACGCTTTTCTTTCACTCTTTCTTATAAACCAGGTTCCCAGAACGTCAAGGCAGACGCACTGTCCCGGCTGTATGATATAGAGGAGCGGTCCACAGAGCCCACTCCCATAATTCCAGCCTCATGCCTGGTGGCACCGGTGGTATGGGAGGTGGACGCGGACATCGAACGGGCGTCACGTGCAGAACCCACTCCCTCCCAGTGTCCCGTTGGGCGCGTGTACATGCCTTTTGATGTTCGCGATCGTTGGGCCCACACATCACCCTCCTCTGGTCATCCTGGTATAGGTCGGACGGTGCGCTGCCTGACGGGGAAGTACTGGTGGCCCACGTTAGCCAAGGACGTGAGGGTTTATGTCTCCTCCTGTTCGGTATGCGCACAGTGCAAGGCACCTAGACATCTGCCCAGAGGGAAATTACAACCCCTTCCCGTTCCGCAACGACCGTGGTCACACCTATCGGTGGATTTCGTGACGGATCTTCCCCCGTCACGGGGGAACACCACGGTCCTGGTCGTTGTGGATCGGTTTTCTAAGTCCTGCCGTCTCCTTCCTTTGCCCGGTCTCCCTACGGCCCTACAGACTGCGGAGGCCCTATTTACCCATGTATTCCGGCACTACGGGGTGCCTGAGGATATAGTCTCTGATCGGGGTCCCCAATTTACGTCTAGAGTCTGGAGGGTGTTTATGGAACGCCTGGGGGTCTCGGTCAGTCTTACCTCAGGGTTCCACCCCGAGAGTAATGGGCAGGTGGAAAGAGTCAACCAAGAGGTGGGTAGGTTTCTGCGGTCCTATTGCCAGGACCGGCCGGGAGAGTGGGCATCATTTATCCCTTGGGCGGAGATGGCCCAAAATTCCTTACGCCACTCTTCCACTAACCTTACCCCTTTTCAGTGTGTGCTAGGGTATCAGCCGGTCCTCACTCGGAGGAGACATGGAACGCTGCCCATGTACGTCTGCAACGAGCCATCAGGCGGCAAAAGGCGAGTGCCGACAGCCACCGCAGTGAGGCCCCGGTTTATGCCCCGGGGGATCGGGTCTGGCTCTCGACCCGAAACCTGCCCCTTCACCTGCCCTGCCGGAAGCTGGGTCCGCGGTTTGTGGGGCCATTTAAAGTCCTGAGGAGATTGAACGAGGTTTGTTATAGGTTACAACTTCCCCCTGATTATCATATTAACCCCTCGTTCCATGTGTCTCTCCTCAGGCCGGTGGTAACTGGTCCGCTCCAGCAGTCAGAGGTACGGGAGGTTCCTCCGCCCCCTCTGGACATCGAGGGGGCCCCGGAATATACCGTACGAGCCATTATGGACTCCAGACGTCGGGCGAGGGGCCTTCAGTACCTCGTGGAGTGGGAGGGGTATGGCCCGGAGGAGCGAAGCTGGGTACCGGCGGAAGACATCCTGCATCCATCGTTAATCCAGGATTTTCATCGCTTCCGTCCGGATCGCCCTGCTCCCCGTCCTCCGGGTCGTCCCCGAGGCCGGTGTCGGCGTGCTGCTGGAGCCGCGCGTCAGGGGGGGGGGGTACTGTCACGACTCCCGCCGAAGTCGACCCCTCTCCTTGTTCGGGCGGCGTTCGGCGGTCGACGTCACCGGCTTACTAGTTGCCACCGATCGATGTTTCACTGTTCGTTTGGTTTTGTCTTTATTGTGTACACCTGCTTTGAGTTTCCCTAATTATGTTCATTATTTAAACCTCTGCATTTCCTGTTTGTCTTGTCGGTGATTGTTTGTCCGTTTAGTGTAGTTGGAGGTGTTTTCTCCAGACTATGTATTTTTAAGAGAAGATGGATTGAATAATTTTAGTAAACACGTTTTGTTTACCTTCATCCCTGCGCCTGACTCCTCCACTTCTCTAAGAAGATCCATTACAGCGTCATTTCACTGTATAAGTCATCACATGCACAATAGTCTGTTCAATTGTCAAAATTAGTAAAGAACATAATACCATGAATCCCTTGGAACATTTGATACATTTATTACAGCAATTGACAGTCAGGTGAAACTAGACTGACGAAGGAGGAGTTTCACACATCTCAGATGACCAATCAAACAGTATGTTTAGTTACCTGACAGGTGCTGTCCATGACTGTGAATGCTGCCAAACATGTATGTAAAGAGCTTGACCATGCAGGACCAGTACAATTTCTGAACATGGAGGCAACTGGCCAAGTAAATGAACAAGGGCAACTGCCTGCTCGAGGAAGAGGAAGAAGAGGAGGAGTAAGGGTGCGTGGTGGTGGAATAGGGGGAAGAGGCCGAGGAGCACGAAGACACCATGCTGTCCCGGATGAAATTCGGGTCACAATTATAGACCATGTCATCAACCATGGCCTCACAATGGCGGAGGCAGGTCGCCGAGTGCAGCCTAATGTGCCTTGCTCAACAGTCTCCTCCATCATCCAAACCTTTCGCAGGGAAACAGGTATGTAGTCAGTCAATGATGGAATTATATGTTGTATAGGACAGGACACTGTGCATAGAGCAAGAAATATATTTATTTACACATTTACCTATTCATTTAGTGTGTGTGTGTGTGTGTGTGTGTGTAATAGGCCTACAGTAATATCTTACCTCAATGGGATGTTATGATACTAAAAATGACAAGAAAAACATTGGAGAAAATAAACTATGGAATAGTTTATTGATGATACAGTTTACAGTAGTATTCCAGTCACTGTGCAGTGACGCATTAGAATTGTGGTAAAGTTACTGTAAGTAAAACAGCAATACAATTACATAGGTAACTCATTCTGTAAGGAATACATAAGGTATACATTACGAATGGAGTGTTATCCTTTGACTTCTATATCTAGGATTGGACGACAACCTTGCACGGGTGGCAGAGGAAAACTTCTCAATGAACAACGAGAACAACAGATCTGTAACATGGTGATGGCAAATAATGCCATCACATTGAGACAGATCCGCGCTGCAATCCTACAAGACAATGCCATATTCCAAAATGTCAACTCTATAAGCAACTCCACAATAGACCGGATATTGAAGAAGCATCAGATGACAATGAAGCAAATTTACAGGGTACCATTTGAGAGGAACTCTGATAGAGTGAAAGAGCTGCGGTACCAGTATGTACATGTAAGTCAGTTACTGGTTGTCCGTCATTATAACCTTTTTACAATTAAGCAGTGGTTCCCAAACGTTTTTTTGGCTTCAGTACCCACTTTACCTGATTTGGGTATCCAGGTAATCCAGGTATGGAAGTATTTGATTTATCTGACTTCAACATTTCGCCTAAAAACTGCAGCTTACTGTATGATGCAATTATCATTATAATCCTTATTTTGAAGAATATAACATACAATAAGAAAAGGGGTCAAAGAGCTGCAATTTAGTGCCTCCCATGTAAATCTATCTAATACTGTGGGTTTTTACTGTAACATTTCAGTAAGTCTAGTCATTGATGATTTCCCCCCCTCCCCTTTCTGTCAAATACCCCCTGTAGTACCTCTGCATAGGGGTACATGTACCCCAGGTTTGGAACCACTGGAGTAGTGGCCAGTAGTATATTGAACTTGTGGAGAACATAGACTATTCCTATGTAATTGTCTGTAACTGTAGTGTATGACTCTTCTGTATGACTGATTTGATGTTTTATTTTTTTTACGCTATTGTAGAGAGAATAATGGCATTGGAAGGAAACGAGACCCATCACATCCTCGTGTTCGTTTGATGAAGCTGGCTTCAACCTGGCCAAGGGCCGAAGACGTGGCCGTAATATTATTGGCCACCGGGCCACGGCGGATGTCCCAGGCCAGCGAGGGGGCAATATAACTATGTGTGCTGCCACATCTGAGAATGGTGTGGCCACTCACATCCCCAGTCTTGGCCCATACAATACACAGAAGCTCCTCATCTTCTTGGACAGCCTTCATTTTTGATTTGATCCCTGAAAATGAGAGAGGTCTCGTAGGGCCTCACCTACCACAATATGTCATTGTATGGGACAATGTGAATTTCCACCGTGGCCCGCTCATCAGGGCCTGGTTCAATACTCATCCAAGGATGGTCATGGTGTTCCTACCACCTTACTCTCCTTTCCTCAATCCTATTGAGGAGTATTTCTCCGCTTGGAGGTGGAGAGTGTATGAGCATCGGGCTCAAGATCAGAGGTCCCTGCTCCATGCAATGGACGCTGCGTGTGAGGATATTACAGGAGATCAGTGTAGGGGATGGTTGCGACATGCACGCCGTTTCTTCCCTCGTTGCATCGCAAGGGAGAATATACGCTGTGATGTGGACGAGAATCTGTGGCCAGACAGACAGCAGCGTGTGGATGGCCAGGAGGGTGAGGATGGTGGCCAGGAGAGGGAGGGTGAGGACAGCGACCAGTGAAGAACTGTTAGTTGTGAAACTCCAGCTTTATTTACAACACTGTAGGCTGCATATAATTTACATTGTTTTTTTGTTTGTGTGTTTATATTACAGTATATTATGCTGTATACATTTTCTTTTTACTCTGATGTATGGAAGTTACTTTATGTGTGTGAATGATAATGGTTACAATTTCCTTGGCAGTATGAGCGCAATGTGTGATGTCAAACCTTGGAGGCTACTCTTACCCTAAAATCCTATTTCTTTTTTTCAGTTTTATACACAATTGTATTCTGTTAGCTGGACAACAAAAACAGTACAGTAACCATTGTCAATGAAGGACTGGGCTAAGACTGAAAGGTGGACATGAGGGATATTTCAATGGTCCTCTGCCATAGTGACAAAACATCTAAACATTTTGACTTGCAGTGCTTACACAATGCCAAAGGGACGAAGCATTTTGGGAGCACTGACTGTTTAAATGAGAAGGAAATTTAGTTTTGGTTAAAGCACCAAGAGTGTTGAGAACGTCCGGTCTGTTTCAAGAAATGAGCCAAAGCAATTGAGAAGGATCTTTGCCATTTTCGTGGCACTGACTCTTTATATGGGAAAGGAATTTAGTTCTGAAGCATGAGTGAACAGCTTTAGGAGAGATATGAGCTTTTGCAAGTGAGCTACAGTGTTGTGCTGAACTGTAAGACTGTTTTGCCAAATGATCTTAGAGTTTTGAGAATGTAATTTCTGTTTCAAGAAATGAGCCAAACCAATGGAGAAAAACTGTAACATCTGCAAGTCTGTGTATGTGACCAATACAGTTTATTTGATTCATCACCGCCATCTAGTGGCCACAATATATAAATCACACAGGGTTTGGTTCGGTACTCCAGGGTGTGGTTCAGTACTCCAGGGTGTGGTTCAGTACTCCAGGGTGTGGTTCGGTACTCCAGGGTTTGGTTCGGTACTCCAGGGTGTGGTTCAGTACTCCAGGGTGTGGTTCAGTACTCCAGGGTGTGGTTCAGTACTCCAGGGTTTGGTTCGGTACTCCAGGGTGTGGTTCAGTACTCCAGGGTGTGGTTCAGTACTCCAGGGTGTGGTTCAGTACTCCAGGGTGTGGTTCAGTACTCCAGGGTTTGGTTCAGTACTCCAGGGTGTGGTTCAGTACTCCAGGGTGTGGTTCAGTACTCCAGGGTTTGGTTCAGTACTCCAGGGTTTGGTTCAGTACTCCAGGGTGTGGTTCAGTACTCCAGGGTGTGGTTCAGTACTCCAGGGTGTCGTTCAGTACTCCAGGGTGTGGTTCAGTACTCCAGGGTGTGGTTCAGTACTCCAGGGTTTAGTTCAGTACTCCAGGGTGTGGTTCAGTACTCCAGGGTGTGGTTCAGTACTCCAGGGTGTGGTCCAGTACTCCAGGGTGTGGTCCGGTACTCCAGGGTTTGGTTCAGTACTCCAGGGTGTGGTTCAGTACTCCAGGGTTTGGTTCGGTACTCCAGGGTGTGGTTCAGTACTCCAGGGTGTGGTTCAGTACTCCAGGGTGTGGTTCAGTACTCCAGGGTGTGGTTCAGTACTCCAGGGTGTGGTTCAGTACTCCAGGGTGTGGTTCAGTACTCCAGGGTGTGGTTCAGTACTCCAGGGTGTGGTTCAGTACTCCAGGGTTTGGTTCAGTACTCCAGGGTGTGGTTCAGTACTCCAGGGTTTGGTTCAGTACTCCAGGGTTTGGTTCAGTACTCCAGGGTTTGGTTCAGTACTCCAGGGTGTGGTTCAGTACTCCAGGGTGTGGTTCAGTACTCCAGGGTTTGGTTCAGTACTCCAGGGTTTAGTTCAGTACTCCAGGGTGTGGTTCAGTACTCCAGGGTGTGGTTCAGTACTCCAGGGTGTGGTTCAGTACTCCAGGGATGTAGTTCAGTACTCCAGGGTGTGGTTCAGTACTCCAGGGTTTAGTTCAGTACTCCAGGGTTTGGTTCAGTACTCCAGGGTGTGGTTCAGTACTCCAGGGTGTGGTTCAGTACTCCAGGGTGTGGTTCAGTACTCCAGGGTGTGGTTCAGTACTCCAGGGTGTGGTTCAGTACTCCAGGGTGTGGTTCAGTACTCCAGGGTGTGGTTCAGTACTCCAGGGTTTGGCTCAGTACTCCAGGGTTTAGTTCAGTACTCCAGGGTTTGGTTCAGTACTCCAGGGTTTGGTTCAGTACTCCAGGGTTTGGTTCAGTACTCCAGGGTGTGGTTCAGTACTCCAGGGTGTGGTTCAGTACTCCAGGGTTTGGTTCAGTACTCCAGGGTTTGGTTCAGTTCTCCAGGGTTTGGTTCAGTACTCCAGGGTGTGGTCCAGTACTCCAGGGTGTGGTTCAGTACTCCAGGGTTTAGTTCAGTACTCCAGGGTTTAGTTCAGTACTCCAGGGTTTAGTTCAGTACTCCAGCATTGCAGGTGGCTGATAAATCACCAATATTAGTTTAAATCTTTTTGCAAACGCAAAAGAATTAGAAAAATGTACTTATTTCAAATGGATATATCCTCAATGGTGCTGCCCGTGCTGTCACAGACGACATAATGGCACAGATACAAAAAGGAGTCCTCTATCGGCAGGAACCTAGCGGTTAGAGAGGCGAGCCAGCAACCGGAGGGTTGCCAGGTCAAATCCCAGGTCCGATGGGAAAAATCTGTTGGGAAATGAGCTGGCAACCAGAGGGTTGCTGGTATCGAATCGTAGATGCCATTGCCTGCCATCGTACCCTTGAGCAAGGCACTTAACCCCCACAACAACAGCTCTCTGGGCTCTTGGTGAGGCAGCCCCACACAGCTCTCCAACCCCCACAACAACAGCTCTCTGGGCTCTTAGTGAGGCAGCCCCACACAGCTCTCCAACCCCCACAACAACAGCTCTCTGGGCTCTTAGTGAGGCAGCCCCACACAGCTCTCCAACCCCCACAACAACAGCTCTCTGGGCTCTTAGTGAGGCAGCCCCACACAGCTCTCCAAACCCCCACAACAACAGCTCTCTGGGCTCTTAGTGAGGCAGCCCCACACAGCTCTCCAACCCCCACAACAACAGCTCTCTGGGCTCTTAGTGAGGCAGCCCCACACAGCTCTCCAACCCCCACAACAACAGCTCTCTGGGCTCTTAGTGAGGCAGCCCCACACAGCTCTCCAACCCCCACAACAACAGCTCTCTGGGCTCTTAGTGAGGCAGCCCCACACAGCTCTCCAACCCCCACAACAACAGCTCTCTGGGCTCTTAGTGAGGCAGCCCCACACAGCTCTCCAAACCCCCACAACAACAGCTCTCTGGGCTCTTAGTGAGGCAGCCCCACACAGCTCTCCAACCCCCACAACAACAGCTCTCTGGGCTCTTAGTGAGGCAGCCCCACACAGCTCTCCAACCCCCACAACAACAGCTCTCTGGGCTCTTAGTGAGGCAGCCCCACACAGCTCTCCAACCCCCACAACAACAGCTCTCCAAAAACATGTACAGTATGTGTGTCTTTCGGAGAGGTTGGGTTAAAAGCGGAAGTCAAATTTCTGTTGGACCTTGTGTGCAATTGACCAATGATTAAAATGTATAGAAATCTAGGGGACGAGAATAGCTACAATGACACGTATTGGACACCTGGATAGTTCAATAATGCCTTTTTGTTTATTGCTATCTAAATTAGAGATATAATTAAAAGATAATTGTGAGTCATTATCCAGATAGCTGTTAACCTAGCCTGGCATTGCATGTCTCACAGTCTCAGGCATCTAAACACACTGTGGTCATACATCGCCTTGCAGAACATATGCCGAGCTAATAAAATCGAACAAAAGTGGGACAATAGTCTGATTTAATTGGCTCAGAATTGTTTGAGAAGTGAACCATGACAACAGTGTTACATCATACAGAATAACTAGTCAGAGAATGTTTTTGAATACATAAACACGCTTCCTGTAACGGGCGTCGTAAGGATTGGACCAAGGTGCAGCGTGAACTCATCTTCTTTATTCATTTTTAAAAGAAGGAAAAACAAACAAATCACGTATACAAAAAAAACTATGAACGACACTAAACAGGAGACAACTACCCACAAACCCCCACAGCACAAAACCCCTATACATAGGACCTTCAATCAGAGGCAACGAGGAACAGCTGCCTCCAATTGAAGGTCAATCAAAAACCCTAAACATAGGACCTTCAATCAGAGGCAACGAGGAACAGCTGCCTCCAATTGAAGGTCAATCAAAAACCCTAAACATAGAAATAGAACGACTAGACTGAACATAGAAATACACTAACATAGAACATAGACCAAACACCCAGGAACACTCTAAACAAACACTCCCCTGCCACGCCCTGACCAAACTAAAATAACAAATAACCCCTTATACTGGTCAGGACGTGACACTTCCTACTAACTACATTAAATGATTAAAACAGAAGCCTTTTACACTATAAGGGAGTCTAATTATTCTGATCACACTGGTCGTTCTGATCATCCTGGGCAATATGTTGTTTAGTTTCGGGCGGTTTCGGGCTTTCTGGGTGGACCTCAAGGACCTCCGCTTCTCCAATCATCTCTGGAAGAAATAACAGAAGCTTTGAGAGGAAAGGACAAGAGCTGGTCAAATATGTTACCTAACCGTGATCAACCTTGTTGGTTGGGAAACAGTCCACATGTCATTCCATTCTATGAAATACATGCAGAACTTTGATGTACGATAGAAACTGTCAGGTACGTTGATGTTTGATAGCCACTGTCAGGTAAGGTGCTACCGCGGGGGCGTGCGGGGGGGGGGGGGGGGGCGTGTGTGTGTGTGTGTGTGTGCGTGTGTGTGTGTGTGTGTGTATAGACTTGTTCAGTAAGCATGCCTAGTGGTGACTCAGTCCAATAAATAGCCCCCATAGTAGTCCTGTACCTTCTCATCCACTAGAATTCAACTTCAAGACAAACGTTAGCATTACCTGGTGTGTCCTCCTTGCTGATTGGCAGATGCATTTGGGATGAACTGTGAAAGGAAACAAAGCATTTTTTTTCAGGTTCCGTAAATCCTGGTAAACCCTGGTAAACCCTGGTACACCCTGGTACACCCTGGTAAACCCTGGTACACCCTGGTACACCCTGGTAAACCCTGGTACACCCTGGTAAACCCTGGTACACCCTGGTAAAACCTGGTACACCCTGGTAAACCCTGGTACACCATGGTAAACCCTGGTACACCCTGGTAAACCCTGGTACACCCTGGTAAACCCTGGTGCACCCTGGTACACCCTGGTACACCCTGGTACACCCTGGTAAACCCTGGTACACCCTGGTAAACCCTGGTACACCCTGGTAAACCCTGGTACACCCTGGTAAACCCTGGTACACCCTGGTACACCCTGGTAAACCCTGGTAAACCTGGTAAACCCTGGTAAACGTGTGGCTCAGTTGGTAGAGCATGGTGTTTGCAACACCAGGGTTGTGGGTTCGATTCCCACGGGGGACCAGTACGGAGAGAAAAAAATGTATGAAATGTATGCATTCACTACTGTAAGTCGCTCTGGATAAGAGCATCTGCTAAATGACTAAAATGTAAACACTTTTTTGTTGGTTTGTGAACCACACCGACCTGGTATGAAGTCTTAGTTTTGTATGTCCACAGCTAGTAAGTACCCGGCCTGACAGAGAGGTGCGTGGATGGCTTCTGGGTACCTCGCACTCAGTCAACCTCTGCTGCCTTGGGAAGACACTGTCCTTCATGGCCTGTTGAATCAATCCCATCACCAGGTCCTTCTCTAGGGAGTCAACTGGGAGTTAGATTCACTGAATCAACCCCATCACCTGGTCTCTTTCTGTCTTTCTCTCTTTCTGTCTCGCTCTCTCTTGCTCTCTCTCTCTCGCGCTCTGTCTCGCTCTCTCTCGCGCTCTCGCTCTCTCTCGCGCTCTCTCTCTCGCTCTCTCTCTGTGTTTCGCTCTCGCTCTCTTTAGCTCTCTTTCGCTCTCGCTCGCTTTTTTTCGCTCTCTTTCGCTCTCTCTCTCTCTCTCTCGCTCTCTCTTTCGCTCTCTCTCGCTCTCTCTCGCGCGCTCTTTCTCGCTCTCTCTCTCGCTCTCGCTCACTCTCTCGCGCTCTCTCGCGCTCTCTCTCGCTCTCTCTCGCGCTCTCTCTCGCTCTCTTTCGCTCTCTCTCTCTCTTTCGCTCTCGCTCTCTCGCTCTCTCTCTTTCGCTCGCTCTCTCACTCGCTCTCTCGCTCTCTCACTCGCTCTCTCGCTCTCTCTCTTTTGCTCTCTCTCATTCTCTCTCGCGCTCTCTCTCGCGCTCTCTCTCGCTCTCTCTCGCTCTCTCTTTCGCTCTCTCTCTCTCTCTCTCTCTCTCTCTTTCGCTCTCTCTTTCGTTCTCTCTCTTTCGCTCTCTCTCTCTTTCGCTCTCACTCACTCGCTCTCTCGCTCTCTCTCTTTCGCTCGCTCTCTCACTCGCTCTCTCGCTCTCTTGCTCGATCTCTCTCGATCTCTGTCTCTGTCTTTTTCCTGGTTAGCAGTAGTACAGTATAAAGTATTGTTTGCTCTTTGGGGTTTCAGGCTGGGTTCTAACTAAGCTCTGATATCTGCTGATGTAAAAAGGGATTTATAAATACATTTGATTGATAAATATGATTGAATAGGATGTTTTTACCCCTCTGGCCCGCGAGCAGCAGCCACTGCTGGACCAATGATAAGGAGTCAGTCTGAAGGATTTGACACAGCAGCTCCAGCACCTGTCAAGAGGAGAGAGGAGAGGAGGAAAGGAAAGGAGAGGAGGAGAGAAGAGGAGGAAAGGAGAGAGGAGAGGAGGAGAGAAGAGGAGGAGAGAAGAGTAGGAAGGAGAGGAGGAGAGAAGAGGAGGAAAGGAGAGAAGGAGAGGATGAAAGGAGAGGAGGAGAGAAGAGGAGGAGGAAAGGAGAGAGGAGGTGAGGAGAGGAGAGAGGAGAGGGCCATGACAGAGTGACACAAAACTGAATAGATTTGTTTGACATCTCAAGATATTGAATAATTCTTGTGTGTTAAACACATCTTCAGCCCTGTTAAAACCTGGTTTTAACATGCGTCCTCTGTCCTGATCTTGTTCACTTTCTGATTGTGCCCACATTTACAGACAGGTGTAGACGATTAAACGACACATTGTGATCTGATTGTGATCTGATCTTCCTGACCACCTCCGGAGGTAGTCAGGCACGTAATGTGTCTGGATATCTTACAAGTGTAAATGGACCTGGACAGTGAAACCATTTTAAATCATCAGTATCCTGCCTTTTTATAATCATTGACAGGTGACACCATTGACTTACGGCATCAACTTGAGTCTTAAAATAAACTACTATTTTGAAAGCATGGCGCTCCATTAATCTGCATACAGGGAGGTACCAAGAAATCTGGTCACAATGTGGGCACAGTGGACGGATATGAGACACATTTTAACACCATGTGTAAACATATTTTAGATAATGTGGGCACAAACAGAATGCAGACAAAGGACACATGTTAGTGGCAGGTATAAATGAGACTAGAAAGATTGTTTCTCGCTCTGTGAATGGAGATGTGATTGCCTCAGGAGCTTAGCTCTGTTGAAGTCTGTTAGCCTGAAATCAACTCACACATTCTCTGTGTATTTCTGTGTATTTCTGTGTATTTCTGGAGCTTTGATTCTTTTTTTCCATGTCCGATGATATCAAATCAGGTAATCTAACACAGACAGTCTATTCTGATGAATATAAACAGGTAATCTAACACAGACAGTCTATTCTGATGAATATAAACAGGTAATCTAACACAGACAGTCTATTCTGATGAATATAAACAGGTAATCTAACACAGACAGTCTATTCTGATGAATATAAACAGGTAATCTAACACAGACAGTCTATTCTGATGAATATAAACAGGTAATCTAACACAGACAGTCTATTCTGATTAATATAAACAGGTCATCTAACACAGACAGTCTATTCTGATGAATGTAAACAGGTAATCTAACACAGACAGTCTATTCTGATTAATATAAACAGGTAATCTAACACAGACAGTCTATTCTGATGAATGTAAACAGGTAATCTAACACAGACAGTCTATTCTGATTAATATAAACAGGTAATCTAACACAGACAGTCTATTCTGATTAATATAAACAGGTAATCTAACACAGACAGTCTATTCTGATGAATGTAAACAGGTAATCTAACACAGACAGTCTATTCTGATTAATATAAACAGGTAATCTAACACAGACAGTCTATTCTGATGAATATAAACAGGTAATCTAACACAGACAGTCTATTCTAATGAATATAAACAGGTAATCTAACACAGACAGTCTATTCTGATGAATGTAAACAGGTAATCTAACACAGACAGTCTATTCTGATGAATATAAACAGGTAATCTAACACAGACAGTCTATTCTGATGAATGTAAACAGGTAATCTAACACAGACAGTCTATTCTGATTAATATAAACAGGTAATCTAACACAGACAGTCTATTCTGATGAATATAAACAGGTAATCTAACACAGACAGTCTATTCTGATTAATATAAACAGGTAATCTAACACAGACAGTCTATTCTGATGAATATAAACAGGTAATCTAACACAGACAGTCTATTCTGATGAATGTAAACAGGTAATCTAACACAGACAGTCTATTCTGATGAATGTAAACGGGTAATCTAACACAGACAGTCTATTCTGATGAATATAAACAGGTAATCTAACACAGACAGTCTATTCTGATGAATATAAACAGGTAATCTAACACAGACAGTCTATTCTGATGAATATAAACAGGTAATCTAACACAGACAGTCTATTCTGATTAATATAAACAGGTAATCTAACACAGACAGTCTATTCTGATTAATATAAACAGGTAATGATTATTTATCAAAATGGCCGTTGTTCAACACCACATCATGAAATACTCCAGTATCTCATGTCTCTGATCTGCTTTGTTTAATTGATAGTTTAGAGCAATATAATATTTATTTTAGATACATGTTTAATTAAATTATTCAGAAGTTTTACAGAGGGAGAATGGAGGGGGAAACATTTTCCCCTTCCCTTTAGAGCAGGAGAATGGAGGGGGAAACATTTTCCCTTCCCTTTAGAGCAGGAGAATAATAATAATAATAATAATAAAAAATAAATAAATAATATTAATAATATTAATAGCAGCAATAATAATAATAATAATAATCTGGAGAATAATAATAATAATAGTAATAATAACAATAATAATAATAATAATAGCAGTAATAATAATAATAATAATAATAGCAGTAATAATATTAATAATAGCAGCAGTAGTAATAATAATAATAATAATAATCTGGAAAATAATAATAATAATAATAATAATAGCAGTAATAATAATAACAATAATAATAATAATAATAGCAGTAGTAATAATAACAATAATAATAATAATAATAATAATAATAATAATAATAATAATAATAATAATAATAGCAGTAGTAATAATAACAATAATAATAATAATAATAATAATAATAATAATAATAATAATAATAATAATAATAGCAGTAGTAATAATAACAATAATAATAATAATAATAGCAGTAGTAATAATAATAATAATAATAATAATAGCAGTAATAATAATAATAATAATAATAATAGCAGTAATAATATTAATAATAGCAGCAGTAGTAATAATAATAATACTATTAATAGCAGCAACAATAATAATAATAATAATAATCTGGATGATAAGAATGATAATAATAATAATAATAGCAGTAGTAATAATAACAATAATAATAATTATAATAATAATAGCAGTAGTAATAATAATAATAATAATAGCAATAATAATAATAATAATAATAGCAGTAATAATAATAATAATAATAGCAGTAGTAATAATAATAATAATAATAATAGCGCTAATAATAATAATAATACGGCAATAATAATAATAATAATAATAGCAGTAGTAATAATAACAATAATTAATAATAATAATAGCAGTAATAATAATAATAATAATAATAGCAGTAGTAATAATAATAATAATAATAATAGCAGTAGTAGTAATAATAATAATAATAATAATAATAATAGCAGTAGTAATAATAATAATAATATTAATAGCAGCAATAATAATAATAATAATAATCTGGATAATAATAATAATAATAATAATAATAATAATAATATAGCAGTAGTAGTAATAATAATAATAATATTAATAGCAGCAATAATAATAATAATAATCTGGATAATCATGGATAATAATAATAATAATAATAGCAGTAGTAATAATAACAATAATTATAAAATAATAGCAGTAGTAGTAGTAATAATAATAATAATAATAATAGTAGCAATAATAATAATAATAATAATAATAGCAGTAGCAATAATAATAATAATAATAATAATAATAGCAGTAGTAATAATAATAATAATTAGTAATAATAATAGCAGTAGTAGTAGTAATAATAATAATAATAATAATAGCAGTAGTAATAATAATAATAATAATAATAATAGCAGTAGTAATAATAATAATAATATTAATAGCAGCAATAATAATAATAATCGGATAATAATAATAATAACAGTAGTAGTAATAATAATAATAATAATAATAATAGTAGTAGTAATAATAATAATAATAATAATAGCAGTAGTAATAATAATAGCATCAGAGTAATAATAATAATAATAATAATAGCAGTAGTAGTAATAATAAATGAAATGTATATACCGTTTCGGTTATACAGAACATGTGAAAGACGGTACAGTACCGTGTGAAAGACGGTACAGTACCGTGTGAAAGACGGTACAGTACCGTGTGAAAGACGGTACAGTACCGTGTGAAAGACGGTACAGTACCATAAGTTCCTGCAGATGTAGACCTGGGTCAGGGGGGTGACGGGGGGTCTGAGGCTGGTGGCTACGCTGATAAGCCTGAGAGGAAGGAGGGATGATCCTTCCTGTCTTGGCCGAGTACTGGGTCTTCCTCTGGACCAGTCCCAGACCCTCCTCTTCATTCTCCTGTATAGTATGACACACACACACACACACACACACACACACACACACACACACACACACACACAGACAAGGTCAAACAGACATGATATTTCAGCTACTGTCTAAATAACGACAAGAACAATCCCAATGTTATAAATAATTGATGATTTTGTTTAAATTAATGTACTTACATCTTTCGTGTCTTTTTTGTCCTGAGTAGAATCATTGACTTTTGCAGACAGATCTTTCAACTCCTCTTTCCAGGCTTCTGATAACAGAGCTTTAACGCAAAGACGAAAGAGCATTAGCAATGAAATCTCACTTAACCCTGTTTATTTGTCTGTTTATAGATATCATTTACAGTGTCTTCAGAAAAGTATTTTTCACTTTTTCCACATTTTGTTGTCTTACAGCCTTTAAAAAGGATTACATTGAGATTGTGTGTCACTGGCCTTCACACTGGCCCCATAATAAGTGGAATTATGTTTTTAGAAATATTTACAAATTAATTAAAAAATAGAAAAGTACATTAGTGACAGGTATAAATGAGACTACCCACAACAACAACAACAACAACAACAACAACAACAAAAAATGCTTAAATACATGTTATGCAATTGAAATACTGTAGAATTCCATTCATTCCAATGGAGGACTGCTTTTTCTGGGAAGTGCCAACATGGCCGACTGGTGGCTTTTTTTTTTATATATATATATTATAAATAATTGATGATTTTTTATTTATTACCTCTCGTCGCACAGGGCTACTCATTTCTCCTAAGAGGAGATTCTGTTTTCCTCCTATCTCACCTATCTATTTCCACATTTGAATTCCATGCAGTCACCGTCACTTGTCCACTCAAGCATAACATTGTTGTCATCTATCACCCACCAGGTGCACTTAGAGAGTTCCTCAATGAGCTGGACACCTTGAAAATATCATTTTCCAACGATGGTTCACCACTCATCGTACTGGGCGACGTTATCCTCCCGATGCCTGACCCTTTTCCAGTCACCTCCCACTCAAGAGGAAGGCAATACGCTTGACCCCGTCTTCACTAGAGGCTGTTCTCCTACTAATGTCACTGTAACCCCCCCTCCAGGTCTCTGTTCTCCTACTAATCTCACTGCAACCCCCCTCCAGGTCTCTGTTCTCCTACTAATCTCACTGTCACCCCCCTCCAGGTCTCTGTTCTCCTACTAATCTCACTGTAACCCCCCCTCCAGATCTCTGTTCTCCTACTAATCGCACTGCAACCCCCCTCCAGGTCTCTGTTCTCCTACTAATCTCACTGTAACCCCCCTCCAGGTCTCTGTTCTCCTACTAATCTCACTGTAACCCCCCTCCAGGTCTGTTCTCCTACTAATCTCACTGTAACCCCCCTCCAGGTCTCTGTTCTCCTACTAATCTCACTGTAACCCCCCTCCAGATCTCTGTTCTCCTACTAATCGCACTGTAACCCCCCTCCAGGTCTCTGGTCTCCTACTAATCTCACTGTAACCCCCCTCCAGGTCTCTGTTCTCCTACTAATCTCACTGTAACCCCCCTCCAGGTCTCTGTTCTCCTACTAATCTCACTGTAACCCCCCTCCAGGTCTCTGTTCTCCTACTAATCTCACTGTAACCCCCCTCCAGGTCTCTGTTCTCCTACTAATCTCACTGTAACCCCCCTCCAGGTCTCTGTTCTCCTACTAATCTCACTGTAACCCCCCTCCAGGTCTGTTCTCCTACTAATCTCACTGTAACCCCCCTCCAGGTCTCTGTTCTCCTACTAATCTCACTGTAACCCCCCTCGAGATCTCTGTTCTCCTACTAATCTCACTGTAACCCCCCTCCAGGTCTCTGTTCTCTACTAATCTCACTGTAACCCCCCTCCAGGTCTCTGTTCTCCTACTAATCTCACTGTAACCCCCCTCCAGGTCTCTGTTCTCCTACTAATCTCACTGTAACCCCCCTCCAGGTCTATGTTCTCCTACTAATCTCACTGTAACCCCCCTCCAGGTCTGTTCTCCTACTAATCTCACTGTAACCCCCCTCCAGGTCCCTGTTCTCCTACTAATCTCACTGTAACCCCCCTCCAGGTCTGTTCTCCTACTAATCTCACTGTAACCCCCCTCCAGGTCTCTGTTCTCCTACTAATCTCACTGTAACCCCCCTCCAGGTCTCTGTTCTCCTACTAATCTCACTGTAACCCCCCTCCAGGTCTCTGTTCTCCTACTAATCTCACTGTAACCCCCCTCCAGGTCTCTGTTCTCCTACTAATCTCACTGTAACCCCCCTCCAGGTCTCTGTTCTCCTACTAATCTCACTGTAACCCCCCTCCAGGTCTCTGTTCTCCTACTAATCTCACTGTAACCCCCCTCCAGGTCTCTGTTCTCCTACTAATCTCACTGTAACCCCCCTCCAGGTCTGTTCTCCTACTAATCTCACTGTAACCCCCCTCCAGGTCTCTGTTCTCCTACTAATCTCACTGTAACCCCCCTCCAGGTCTCTGTTCTCCTACTAATCTCACTGTAACCCCCCTCCAGGTCTGTTCTCCTACTAATCTCACTGTAACCCCCCTCCAGGTCTCTGTTCTCCTACTAATCTCACTGTAACCCCCCTCCAGGTCTCTGTTCTCCTACTAATCTCACTGTAACCCCCCTCCAGGTCTCTGTTCTCCTACTAATCTCACTGTAACCCCCCTCCAGGTCTGTTCTCCTACTAATCTCACTGTAACCCCCCTCCAGGTCTCTGTTCTCCTACTAATCTCACTGTAACCCCCCTCCAGGTCTCTGTTCTCCTACTAATCTCACTGTAACCCCCCTCCAGGTCTGTTCTCCTACTAATCTCACTGTAACCCCCCTCCAGGTCTCTGTTCTCCTACTAATCTCACTGTAACCCCCCTCCAGGTCTCTGTTCTCCTACTAATCTCACTGTAACCCCCCTCCAGGTCTGTTCTCCTACTAATCTCACTGTAACCCCCCTCCAGGTCTCTGTTCTCCTACTAATCTCACTGTAACCCCCCTCCAGGTCTCTGTTCTCCTACTAATCTCATTGTAACCCCCCTCCAGATCTCTGTTCTCCTACTAATCTCACTGTAACCCCCCTCCAGGTCTGTTCTCCTACTAATCTCACTGTAACCCCCCTCCAGGTCTCTGTTCTCCTACTAATCTCACTGTAACCCCCCTCCAGGTCTGTTCTCCTACTAATCTCACTGTAACCCCCCTCCAGGTCTCTGTTCTCCTACTAATCTCACTGTAACCCCCCTCCAGGTCTCTGTTCTCCTACTAATCTCACTGTAACCCCCCTCCAGGTCTCTGTTCTCCTACTAATCTCACTGTAACCCCCCTCCAGATCTGTTCTCCTACTAATCTCACTGTAACCCCCCTCCAGGTCTCTGTTCTCCTACTAATCTCACTGTAACCCCCCTCCAGGTCTCTATTCTCCTACTAATCTCACTGTAACCCCCCTCCAGATCTCTGTTCTCCTACTAATCTCACTGTAACCCCCCTCCAGGTCTCTGTTCTCCTACTAATCTCACTGTAACCCCCCTCCAGGTCTGTTCTCCTACTAATCTCACTGTAACCCCCCTCCAGGTCTCTGTTCTCCTACTAATCTCACTGTAACCCCCCTCCAGATCTCTGTTCTCCTACTAATCTCACTGTAACCCCCCTCCAGGTCTCTGTTCTCCTACTAATCTCACTGTAACCCCCCTCCAGGTCTCTGTTCTCCTACTAATCTCACTGTAACCCCCCTCCAGGTCTGTTCTCCTACTAATCTCACTGTAACCCCCCTCCAGGTCTCTGTTCTCCTACTAATCTCACTGTAACCCCTCTCCAGGTCTGTTCTCCTACTAATCTCACTGTAACCCCCCTCCAGGTCTCTGTTCTCCTACTAATCTCACTGTAACCCCCCTCCAGATCTCTGTTCTCCTACTAATCTCACTGTAACCCCCCTCCAGGTCTCTGTTCTCCTACTAATCTCACTGTAACCCCCCTCCAGGTCTCTGTTCTCCTACTAATCGCACTGTAACCCCCCTCCAGGTCTGTTCTCCTACTAATCTCACTGTAACCCCCCTCCAGGTCTCTGTTCTCCTACTAATCTCACTGTAACCCCCCTCCAGATCTCTGTTCTCCTACTAATCTCACTGTAACCCCCCTCCAGGTCTCTGTTCTCCTACTAATCTCACTGTAACCCCCCTCCAGGTCTCTGTTCTCCTACTAATCTCACTGTAACCCCCCCTCCAGGTCTCTGTTCTCCTACTAATCTCACTGTAACCCCCCTCCAGGTCTCTGTTCTCCTACTAATCTCACTGTAACCCCCCTCCAGGTCTCTGTTCTCCTACTAATCTCACTGTAACCCCCCTCCAGGTCTGTTCTCCTACTAATCTCACTGTAACCCCCCTCCAGGTCTCTGTTCTCCTACTAATCTCACTGTAACCCCCCTCCAGGTCTCTGTTCTCCTACTAATCTCACTGTAACCCCCCTCCAGGTCTCTGTTCTCCTACTAATCTCACTGTAACCCCCCTCCAGGTCTGTTCTCCTACTAATCTCACTGTAACCCCCCTCCAGGTCTCTGTTCTCCTACTAATCTCACTGTAACCCCCCTCCAGGTCTCTGTTCTCCTACTAATCTCACTGTAACCCCCCTCCAGGTCTCTGATCAATACTAATCTCACTGTAACCCCCCTCCAGGTCTGTTCTCCTACTAATCTCACTGTAACCCCCCTCCAGGTCTCTGTTCTCCTACTAATCTCACTGTAACCCCCCTCCAGGTCTGTTCTCCTACTAATCTCACTGTAACCCCCCTCCAGGTCTCTGTTCTCCTACTAATCTCACTGTAACCCCCCTCCAGGTCTCTGTTCTCCTACTAATCTCACTGTAACCCCCCTCCAGGTCTGTTCTCCTACTAATCTCACTGTAACCCCCCTCCAGGTCTCTGTTCTCCTACTAATCTCACTGTAACCCCCCTCCAGGTCTCTGTTCTCCTACTAATCTCACTGTAACCCCCCTCCAGGTCTGTTCTCCTACTAATCTCACTGTAACCCCCCTCCAGGTCTCTGTTCTCCTACTAATCTCACTGTAACCCCCCTCCAGGTCTCTGTTCTCCTACTAATCGCACTGTAACCCCCCTCCAGGTCTCTGTTCTCCTACTAATCGCACTGTAACCCCCCTCCAGATCTCTGTTCTCCTACTAATCTCACTGTAACCCCCCTCCAGGTCTCTGTTCTCCTACTAATCTCACTGTAACCCCCCTCCAGGTCTCTGTTCTCCTACTAATCTCACTGTAACCCCCCTCCAGGTCTCTGTTCTCCTACTAATCTCACTGTAACCCCCCTCCAGGTCTCTGTTCTCCTACTAATCTCACTGTAACCCCCCTCCAGGTCTCTGTTCTCCTACTAATCTCACTGTAACCCCCCCCCAGGTCTCTGTTCTCCTACTAATCTCACTGTAACCCCCCTCCAGATCTCTGTTCTCCTACTAATCTCACTGTAACCCCCCTCCAGGTCTCTGTTCTCCTACTAATCTCACTGTAACCCCCCTCCAGGTCTGTTCTCCTACTAATCTCACTGTAACCCCCCTCCAGGTCTCTGATCAATACTAATCTCACTGTAACCCCCCTCCAGGTCTCTGTTCTCCTACTAATCTCACTGTAACCCCCCTCCAGGTCTCTGATCAATACTAATCTCACTGTAACCCCCCTCCAGGTCTCTGTTCTCCTACTAATCTCACTGCAACCCCCCTCCAGGTCTCTGTTCTCCTACTAATCTCACTGTAACCCCCCTCCAGGTCTCTGATCAATACTAATCTCACTGTAACCCCCCTCCAGGTCTCTGTTCTCCTACTAATCTCACTGCAACCCCCCTCCAGGTCTGTTCTCCTACTAATCTCACTGCAACCCCCCTCCAGGTCTGTTCTCCTACTAATCTCACTGTAACCCCCCTCCAGGTCTCTGTTCTCCTACTAATCTCACTGTAACCCCTCTCCAGGTCTCTGTTCTCCTACTAATCTCACTGTAACCCCCCTCCAGGTCTGTTCTCCTACTAATCTCACTGTAACCCCCCTCCAGATCTCTGTTCTCCTACTAATCTCACTGTAACCCCCCTCCAGGTCTCTGATCACTACTTAGCTTCCTTTCCTCTCCATCTCTTCTCCAACCCTAACCACTCAGCCCAGATAGTCATGCGTTGCCGCAATCTTTGCTCCCTCTCTCCCCGACTACTTCCTCCTCTTCTATCATATCCTCTCTCCGTTCTGCTCAATCGTTTTTCCCTCCTTTTTCCTGACTCTTCCTCTTGACCCTACTCTCCTTCCTTTGACTCTCATTGTCCCCCTTTCTGCACAGTCAGCTCAGCTCCGGGTAGCTGAGCGGAAATGTAGGAAAACTAAACTTCTGTAGGACCTATCATCCTTTCACTCCCTTCTCTTCCTCTGTATCCACTGCTAAAGCCACTTTCAATCACTCAAAATGTCAAGCTTCTGCCTCCAACCCTGGGAAACTCTTCTCCACTTTCTCCTCCCTCCTTAATTCTCTTCCTCCTCCCGACATCTGCTCCTCATTCACTCAGCCTGTTGAGTCCACTGGTCCCACTAAAGCAGAACTATCCTACGCCTTGACCTCTTTCTCCTCTCTCCAGATCAAATCCTGCGTCTAGTGAGGTCTGGACACCCAACAACCTGCCCACCATAAAAACATGTTTTACTTTTACAAACAGGATGAGAGAGAGAGAGAGAGAGAGAGAGAGACCCACAGTAGCTACTGTATTGGCAGTGGTGTCTGCTGTCGCAGGTGGGAATGTGCAAATTACCTGAAAAATATGTTCTAATCTGTCAATGTTAATTTCAAAATGCACCAAATTCATTCTTCTAAACAGGAATTCTGGGAAAACCTGGACATTTTTTGGGGGGAAAAGTTTCCGGAAGTTTGCAACCTTTATAAATTCACCTGTTCTGTGTCCGGTGCTATATCTACCCCCGAACACGCTGTGTCCTGCAGGCAGGGAGAAAGGTGCTCCTGAAGTTGTCCTGAATACCTGACTCTTGATGAGCGGATGGGGGAATAGTGAGGTGGTCACATACCAGTCGTCATTCACCATGCATACTGGAATCCCATTTAGACCTAGAGAGGAAAAGAAAAGGCGGAGGCCGTGTCACAAATGGTACCCTATTCCCTACGGACCCTGGTCAAAAGAAGTGCACTTCTATAGGGAATAGGGTGCTTTGGTCCAATGCGGTCTCTCACCTTGGATGTGTGTGACTCTGTGTGGGTGAGGGTTGTGTCTAGAGAAGAAAGAGTGGTGACTCAACGCTCCAAATCGTGGACTGCCCCTAGTGGCCATGTTGGAAACGTCGGCCGTGAACGGCATAACATGATCGTCACGATGACCCGTGTTCCTGTCAGATATTTTCTTTTCACCACAGGGATCTGGGCTGTTAAAGAGCGGCATGATGATCTGTGAGAGAAATATCACAGAGTTTATTGCGGATGTGAAGGGTTGTATGTAGCTCCTGTTGGTAGATCGTGGTGCTCGCTAATGGCAGGATTGTGGGTTCGATTCCCGGGGTCACCTGCTTTGGATAAAAGCGATATGTAAATGGTGCTATTAGAGACAGATCAATTGCCATTGAAATGTAACATTTAAATTCCACACTATACAAACCCAAAGCCTTGTCATGTGCACGTACTGTTTATAAATAATATAATGTTGTCATGGAAACTTGAGAAGTCTTGTGGACTTTATAAACAGTCTTGTGTAGGCAAAGTTGTTGAACATTTAGTGCTTAAAATGTTTGTTTTTTTTTGTTTTGTTTTTTTAAATAAAATATCTTCATGATTTTACAATATCTAATATTACGTATCTATAGGCCTAGTGTTCTGTTAAGCAAGACATGAAAAATAACAAAAATCAGATTTTTTCTTAAAAACTGTGTTAAATAAAATGTAAACTTATCCTACCTCAGAAAGTCCACATAGCCTCTCCACAGCCTTCAGACTCTGACTTAGCGTCCAATGTTTCCCACGTTGCTAGGAGACCCAGCTCTCAACATGAAAAATAAAAGCATCCGGTTAACAATGGGGACTGTAACTTTGTGTATAAATCCCTGAGGAAATCCATGTATGTTCCGAGACCACACACAGACCAGGGGCGAAAATCTGATATCAACTTTGGAGGGGACAATTACATGACATTTTCTCAAGAGCAATTCCTGAGGGGGACATCAAAAGTAGTGCTGTAACACATAGCCTACATTGTAATATGGTAAATGTATATTGAGGAACCAAAGAAATAAGGTGTTTGCCCGTACTCCTAACTACCGGTACCCAAAACTACACAACTAATCACAACAGCAATACCATTGCCTTTAACAAATCTTAGTTCAGTCACCAGTTTAAGTTGAGAGTGGGGGTATCCATGGCATTTTACAATTATGTTCCTATTTTACAAGTCCAAAAAAATTGAGAACCTTTCATAATGTTGCCAAACAAAGACTCAACAAACTTACCTGAGACTCCCTGTCTCTGCCAGTCTGTCCCTGCATATCTGTCCCCAACTCTGCTGTCTGTGTGCCATCTGTTGCCTGCTCTGCCTAATGACATCATTGTGAAACATTTCCATTAGAATTTAATTTCTTTCTTATGAACATTTTATCAACTAGTCTTTGAGATATTAGGCTACTAGGGTTCTTACTTTGCGTTTTGGTGTATTGAAAAATACTCTGATGTCCGTCTTTTATTTTTCTGCCATTTTTCTACCTGGCTGGCTGGCTACACACACAGGTTATTTACAGTAGGAGGTGGGCTTCTATCATCTTATCTTTTATCATTCTATTTGGGCTTCGATCTAAAAGGTAGCTAGCAAATGTGAAACGGATTAAAATGACAAGAGTTGACAGCTGTATGAGTTCACCATTTACACAACATATGCTGCAACCTTTTGTAATTTTAATAGTTTGTTTCATATTGGCTGGCTTCCAACAATAGCTGAATTTGCAAAGCTAGCGAGCACCAATTCAGTTTCAGTGGTGTTTGCTATAATCTTTGCTACCCGGGTTAAATAAAGGTGAAATAAAATAAATAAAAGTTCCCTTGCGACAATTTAGCTTTTGCAACGAGACCATTAAATATATTTAAGACAATGGTAGAAGAGAGTGTAGTTCTGTTCAGTTTGGGCTTCAGTTTATCGCTAACCTTATCACAGGGACTTTGAAGCACTAACTTACATCATCTGCATGCTGATTCCATCTTTGACGACGCCACATAAATGGAATAGGTACTAGCTAGCTTAATAGTTAATATTTGCGCGCTAGCTCTGCACATTCAGCTAGTGTGTGTGTGCGCGATTGACTGGATGAACCTCACGGCAGTTACGTAGCAAGCT
The DNA here is from genome assembly GCF_965601325.2 of Salmo salar. NCBI lineage: Eukaryota > Metazoa > Chordata > Actinopteri > Salmoniformes > Salmonidae > Salmo > Salmo salar. The sequence continues at coordinate 41,514,348 of NC_138318.1, read as the reverse complement.
AAGGAACTGGCAGTGGATCAAACCATTGTGAGGCAAAGGGCGGGGGGGGGTCGCAATCTTTTGAAACTTAAAAACGAGCTATTAAGTGTCTATAATCAGCACAATTGCTTTCATTGCGTATTATTAATATTATTTAAATTACATAGTTATGTTTCAGTGATATATTGGGGGGGGACAAATCATATTTTTCCCAGGATGGGGGGGTCGTGTCCCCCCCGTCCCCGTCCCCCCGGGATTTCCGCCCCTGACACAGACTACATTCCAAATGGCACGCAGTTACCTACACTGAGTATACAAAACAATAAGAACACCTGCTCTTTCCATGACATAGCTTTCACCTGGATTCACCTGGATTTACCTGGATTCACCTGGATTTACCTGGATTCACCTGGATTTACCTGGATTCACCTGGATTTACCTGGTTCCCGGTCCTGCGGCATGATTCCTTATTGATGTCACTTGTTAAATCCACTTCAATCAGTGTAGATGAAGGGGAGGAGACAGGTTAAAGAAAGATTTTTTTAAGCCTTGAGACAATTGAGACATGGATTGTGTATGTGTGTCGTTTAGAGGGTGAATGGGCAAGACAAAATGGTGAAGTGCCTTTGAACGGAGAGACAATATTAGGAAGGTGTTCTTTAAGCTGGACATCAAGAGTAAGTTGCGACATCACAGAGTAACCTAGATAGGTCCCACTCTAAGACATTGATAGAGTCTATCCTGGATAGGTCCCACTCTAAGACATCACAGTCTATCCTGGATAGGTCCCACTCTAAGACATTGTTAGAGTCTATCCTGGATAGGTCCCACTCTAAGACATCACAGTCTATCCTGGATAGGTCCCACTCTAAGACATTGTTAGAGTCTATCCTGGATAGGTCCCACTCTAAGACATCACAGTCTATCCTGGATAGGTCCCACTCTAAGACATTGCAGTGTATCCTGGATAGGTCCCACTCTAAGACATTGCAGTGTATCCTGGATAGGTCCCACTCTAACACATTACAGTCTATCCTGGATAGGACCCACCACCACTGCCACCGTGACTCAACTCTCCGACTGACAGAGGCTACTACCGGAATGTTTCTCCAGACCACGAGACACCCCAAAAATCGGTGATCTCTCAAAAACGTCTGTAGCGCCCGAACGGTTTGGTTTACAAAAAACTGGTATGACCGTTCTATGGAAAGATGAGACTCACAAACATGATGGTGTTGTTCGTATGGCTCTATGACCCACAAGCGTCACGGGACTCGTCTGAAGTCGTTACAGCCGATCTGCCAACTTCTGTCTGTAGCGTCCAAACCGTTTGGGCTACACACTAATATGACCCATCCATGGAGAGTTTAGTCTCTCACGAACACGTACATGTTGGTTGTATTGCTCTAGGACGCCCACAAGCCTCACAAGACTCATCTGAAGAGAGCCCAGTACCAAAAAAAAATGAATGGAAATTCAAAATGGAAGTAGTTTAGTGCCCCCCAAAAAATGGGCAAAATTTTTTATCCTGATCTTTCTTAAATCTCTCAGATAAAAACAAACGTCCTTTTTGATTGATTTTTTTTGACAATCTGTTTATCCATATTTGAATCTGTTATTCAATGCATTTCTATTGGCTAATAGCAGCAAGGTCAAATTGAAATGAGGATTCAGGAGCTCATGAAAATAGACCAGATGAAGCCGAGGGCTGTAGATGAAGGGTCTGGGGGAGGACTCTGTAGGGTTTGGCTTGGAGTCTCAGGTAGACATCATCGTTAGGCTGTGGTACTTAGGCTGCTGTGTTGATGAGTCATCTGAAATTAAAGGACCTCAGCGTTACTCTGGACCCTGAACTCTCTTTTGAAAAACATAACAAGAATATTTCAAAGGGAGCTTTTTTTTTTCCTCCATCTTAGTAACATTGCAAAATTCAGAAACCTTTTCGTCCAAAAATGATGCAGTAAAGCTAATCCATGCTTTTGTCACTTCTAGATGAGACTACTGCAATGCTCTACTCTCCGGCTATCCGGATAAAGCACTAAATAGACTTCAGTTAGTGCTAAACACGGCTAGAATCCTGACTAGAACTGATTTCAAGGTTTTACTGCTAACCTACAAAGCATTAGTGTACATGGACTTGCTCCTACCTATCTCTCCGATTTGGTCCTGCCGTACATACCTACACGTACGCTATGGACACAAGACGCAGGCCTCCTTATTGTCCCTAGAACTTCAGGGCTTTCTCCTATAGAGCTCCATTTTTATGGAATGGTCTGCCTACCCATGTGAGAGACGCAGACTCGGTCTCCACCTTTCAGTCTTTCCTGAAGACTCATCTCTAATCCCCTCTCTCTCCTGGGATTCTCTTCCACGGACCCTATTATGTGGGCTGAATCACTGGCTTACTAGTGCTCTCCCATGCCGTCCCTAGGAAGGGTGCGTCACGTCACAACAGGCTTTTTTCCCGCTATACTCCACTTGAGTGTGTTGAGTCACTGACGTGATCTTCCTGTCCGGGTTGGCGTCACCCCCTCGGGCTCCTGCGGTGGATGAGATCTTTGTGGACCATACTCAGCCTGGTCTCAGGGTAGTAAGTTGGTGGTTTGTTGATATCCCTCTCGTGGCGTGGGGTCTATACTCAGCCTGGTCTGTTGATATCCCTCTCGTGGTGTGGGGTCTATACTCAGCCTGGTCTGTTGATATCCCTCTAGTGGTGTGGGGTCTATACTCAGCCTGGTCTGTTGATATCCCTCTAGTGGTGTGGGGTCTATACTCAGCCTGGTCTGTTGATATCCCTCTAGTGGTGTGGGGTCTATACTCAGCCTGGTCTGTTGATATCCCTCTCGTGGTGTGGGGTCTATACTCAGCCTGGTCTGTTGATATCCCTCTAGTGGTGTGGGGTCTATACTCAGCCTGGTCTGTTGATATCCCTCTAGTGGTGTGGGGTCTATACTCAGCCTGGTCTGTTGATATCCCTCTAGTGGTGTGGGGTCTATACTCAGCCTGGTCTGTTGATATCCCTCTAGTGGTGTGGGGTCTATACTCAGCCTGGTCTGTTGATATCCCTCTAGTGGTGTGGGGTCTATACTCAGCCTGGTCTGTTGATATCCCTCTAGTGGTGTGGGGTCTATACTCAGCCTGGTCTGTTGATATCCCTCTAGTGGTGTGGGGTCTATACTCAGCCTGGTCTGTTGATATCCCTCTAGTGGTGTGGGGTCTATACTCAGCCTGGTCTGTTGATATCCCTCTAGTGGTGTGGGGTCTATACTCAGCCTGGTCTGTTGATATCCCTCTAGTGGTGTGGGGTCTATACTCAGCCTGGTCTGTTGATATCCCTCTAGTGGTGTGGGGTCTATACTCAGCCTGGTCTCAGGATGGTAAGTTGGTGGTTGAAGACATCCCTCTAGTGGTGTGGGGGCTGTGCTTTGGCAAAGTGGGTGGGGTTACAGACTACAGACAATATGTTCCTCCATCATGTACAGTAGACTACAGACAGTATGTTCCTCCATCATGTAGACTACAGACAATATGTTCCTCCATCATGTACAGTAGACTACAGACAATATGTTCCTCCATCATGTACAGTAGACTATAGACAATATGTTCCTCCATCATGTACAGTAGACTACAGACAATATGTTCCTCCATCATGTAGACTCCAGACAATATGTTCCTCCATCATGTACAGCAGACTACAGACAATATGTTCCTCCATCATGTAGACTACAGACAATATGTTCCTCCATCATGTACAGCAGACTACAGACAATATGTTCCTCCATCATGTACTGTAGACTACAGATAATATGTTCCTCCATCATGTACAGTAGACTATAGATAATATGTTCCTCCATCATGTACAGTAGACTACAGACAATATGTTCCTCCACCATGTACAGTAGAGTACAGACAATATGTTCCTCCATCATGTACAGTAGACTACAGACAATATGTTCCTCCATCATGTAGAGTACAGACAATATGTTCCTCCATCATGTAGAGTACAGACTATGTTCCTCCATCATGTAGACTACAGACAATATGTTCCTCCATCATGTACAGTAGACTACAGACAATATGTTCCTCCATCATGTACAGTAGACTACAGACAATATGTTCCTCCATCATGTAGACTCCAGACAATATGTTCCTCCATCATGTACAGTAGACTACAGACAATATGTTCCTCCATCATGTAGAGTACAGACAATATGTTCCTCCATCATGTACAGTAGACTACAGACAATATGTTCCTCCATCATGTAGAGTACAGGCAATATGTTCCTCCATCATGTACAGTAGACTACAGACAATATGTTCCTCCATCATGTACAGTAGACTAAAGACAATATGTTCCTCCACCATGTACAGTAGACTATAGACAATATGTTCCTCCATCATGTAGAGTACAGGCAATATGTTCCTCCATCATGTAGACTACAGACAATATGTTCCTCCACCATGTACAGTAGACTACAGACAATATGTTCCTCCATCATGTACAGTAGACCTCAACCCAATTAAGATGGTTTGGGATGAGTTGGACCGCAGAGTGAAGGAAAAACAGCCAACAAGTGCTCAGCATATGTGGGAAGTCCTTCAAGACTGTTGGAAAAGCATTCCAGGTGTAGCTGGTTGAGAGAATGCCAAAAGTGTGCAAAGCTGTCATCAAGGCAAAGGGTGGCTTCTTTGAAGAATCAAAAATATATTTTGATTTGTTTAACTTCTTACATCTAGACGTTCCGCTAGCGGAACACCGCTCCAATATCCAATGATAGGGCGTGGCGCGAAATACAAACTCCTCGAAAATCCTATTTTACACCATTTTAAAGACAAGACTCTCCTTTATCTAACCACACTGTCCGATTTCAAAAAGGCTTTACAACGAAAGCAAAACATTAGATTATGTCAGGAGAGTACCCAGCCAGAAATAATCAGACACCCATTTTTCAAGCTAGCATATAATGTCACAAAAACCAAAACCACAGCTAAATGCAGCACTAACCTTTGATGATCTTCATCAGATGACAACCCTAGGACATTATGTTATACAATACATGCATGTTTTGTACAATCAAGTTCATATTTATATCAAAAAACAGCTTTTTACATTAGCATGTGACGTTCAGAACTAGCATTCCCACCAAACACTTCCGGTGAATTTACTAAATTACTCATGATAAACGTTCACAAAAAACATAACAATTATTTTAAGAATTATAGATACAGAACTCCTTTATGCAATCGCGGTGTCCGATTTTAAAATAGCTTTTCGGTGAAAGCACATTTTGCAATATTCTGAGTAGATAGCCCGGCCATCACAGGCTAGCTATTTTGACACCCACCAAGTTTGGTACTCACCAAACTCAGATTTACTATAAGAAAAATTGGATTACCTTTGCTGTTCTTCGTCAGAATGCACTCCCAGGACTTCTACTTCAACAACAAATGTTGGTTTGGTTCCATATAATCCATAGTTATATCCAAATAGCAGTGTTTTGTTCGTGTGTTCAAGACACTATCCGAAGGTTAACGAAGGGTGACGCGCCGGCGCATATCGTGACAAAAAAATTCTAAATATTCCATTACCGTACTTCGAAGCATGTCAAACGCTGTTTAATATCGAGCCTATGTGTACTAGTCTATCTGAGGTGCTACAGATAAACAATATGAAGAAAATACCAGGGGGATGCTAGAGGGGAAAGGGTCAAAACTCAAACAGATTGTAGCAATCTATAGTTTGTACAAGTTTATATATCATGCTCAAATAGAGAGAAAGAAATGGAAATGGTACAATCTAAGGTGATTCATTCATAGAAAAACATTGGCCTATTGTCTCTGTTTGTACATTGTATGTACAATCAGCTCATATTCTAATAACTGGTCAGAACAATAAAGGAACTAATTGTGATTTTTAGTCTTGCAGAATTATTGTATGTAGTTAGATGACGTGACAAGCTAATATCTATATAATAACTATATACCATATAACTGAATTATCAGAAGGACCCGTTATGTTAATTAGATTTTTTTTAAACACAGTAATGTATTGTACATTATTTGTAAAAAAATATATACACTAACCACATTTCCATCCACATTTTTTATGCAAAGTAAACTTGGAGTCACATGATGATGTGGTGAGTCGAGTACGACTCGATAAACCATCAAGTTTATTAGCAGATAGTGGGTGATATCGAGTCGTTTCCATCTTACCGTCCAAACGCTAAGCCATTAAATGTATTTAAGGACAAAATCGATGTCTTTGCAGCCTGAATGGAGAATGTTCTAGATACTAACTGGTCCGCGAGGGATATGAGTGTATTGCTGGCTGCATACAATGAGTTTGGACGGTAAGATGTGTTGGAATCGGGCTAAACTTTGAACATTGAGATATTAAAATGAATGATAACAAATGAAAGAGACTGGGGTGTTATGTTAGAAGTTAATGGTTCTGGAGGAGAGGAGAGCGATGTAGCAGTAGTTTATGTGTCGGGGGGCTAGGGTCAGTCTGTTACATCTGGAGTATTTCTCTTGTCTTATCCGGTGTCCTGTGTGAATTTAAATATGCTCTCTCTAATTCTCTCTTTCTGTCTTTCTCTCGGAGGACCTGAGCCCTAGGACCATGCCTCAGGACTACCTGGCATGATGACTCCTTGCTGTCCCCAGTCCACCTGGCCGTGCTGCTGTTCCAGTTTCAACTGTTCTGCCTGCGGCTATTGAACCCTGACCTGTTCACCGGACGTGCTTGTTGCACCCTCGACAACTACTATGATTATTATTATTTGACCATGCTGGTCATTTATGAACATTTTAACATCTTGACCATGTTCTGTTATAATATCCACCCTGCACAGCCAGAAGAGGACTGGCCACCCCTCATAGCCTGGTTCCTCTCTAGGTTTCTTCCTAGGTTTTTGGCCTTTCTAGGGAGTTTTTCCTAGGGAGTTTTTCCTAGCCACCGTGCTTCTTTCACATGCATTGCTTGCTGTTTGGGGTTTTAGGCTGGGTTTCTGTACAGCACTTTGAGATATCAGCTGATGTACGAAGGGCTATATAAATAAATTTGATTTGATACAGGAGAGACAGATGGACATCTGTGGATTAGATGAAAGAGGGGGAGAGGACAGATTCTCTTAAGGGAGTAATAAATGTTTGGAATCCTGTTACCCTCTTTATTAGCTTCCTGTAGAGCCATAAAATGTAAGGATTGGAGAGAAAGGGGGAGTGTCTTAAGTGGGATGTATATAAACTGTGACGTCTGAAATGTTTTGCTGTCTGATTTCAGCTGAACAGAACCTTCGAGAATAATTAAACTTGGTTAAAGCTTCTCTTAGTGTCCGTGGGTTATTTACTCTGAAAAATAACAACCTATCAGATTAATATCGCCATCTGCCGGCCTTGATTTTCCGATAAATACTGAGTCTTATTCTGGTGACATGATGATCCATGCTTTACTGCTGTTTGACCAAATGGTAAGGGTAGGCAACAACACATCTGCCACACTGACCCTCAACACGGGGGTGCGAGCTGAGTCCACTCCTGTACCCTCCTCCTGTGTGGCCTCTCTTATTTATTTTGTGGTACTTTTTACCCCTTTTGTCTCCACTATTTTGTCTCCACTATTTAAAAAAATAAAACACAAGCCACAACACGATTTGAGAGAAATAAGCTTTTTGTGTTTATGGAACATTTCAGGGATCTTTTATTTCAGCTCATGAAACATGGGACCAACCCTTTACATGTTGCATTTCTATTTCTGTTCAGTGTAGTTCCAAACCACATGGACCTCTTTACTGCATATATCTATGCATATAAACACGTCTTGGGGTCTAACGCCTTGATCACACCAACAGGGTTAAACGCAAAATAGTACAGAGCATCATCTGGATGTGTGTAACAAAAGTTGAATATTCGCCTTATGAAATGTTATTGGTCCATACACATGGTTAGCAGATGTTATTGGTCACATGGTTAGCAGATGTTAATGGTCCATACACATGGTTAGCAGATGTTATTGGTCACATGGTTAGCAGATGTTATTGGTCACATGGTTAGCAGATGTTTTTGGTCACATGGTTAGCAGATGTTATTGGTCACATGGTTAGCAGATGTTTTTGGTCACATGGTTAGCAGATGTTATTGGTCACATGGTTAGCAGATGTTATTGGTCACATGGTTAGCAGATGTTATTGGTCACATGGTTAGCAGATGTTATTGGTCACATGGTTAGCAGATGTTATTGGTCACATGTTTAGCAGATGTTATTGGTCCATACACATGGTTAGCAGATGTTATTGGTCACATGGTTAGCAGATGTTAATGGTCCATACACATGGTTAGCAGATGTTATTGGTCACATGGTTAGCAGATGTTATTGGTCACATGGTTAGCAGATGTTATTGGTCACATGGTTAGCAGATGTTATTGGTCACATGGTTAGCAGATGTTAATGGTCCATACACATGGTTAGCAGATGTTATTGGTCACATGGTTAGCAGATGTTATTGGTCACATGGTTAGCAGATGTTATTGGTCACATGGTTAGCAGATGTTATTGGTCACATGGTTAGCAGATGTTAATGGTCCATACACATGGTTAGCAGATGTTATTGGTCACATGGTTAGCAGATGTTATTGGTCACATGGTTAGCAGATGTTATTGGTCACATGGTTAGCAGATGTTATTGGTCCATACACATGGTCAGCAGATGTTATTGGTCACGTGCACATGGTTAGCAGATGTTATTGGTCACATGGTTAGCAGATGTTATTGGTCACATACACATGGTTAGCAGATGTTATTGGTCACATGGTTAGCAGATGCTATTGGTCCATACACCTGGTTAGCAGATGTTATTGGTCACATGGTTAGCAGATGTTATTGGTCACATGGTTAGCAGATGTTATTGGTCCATACACATGGTTAGCAGATGTTATTGGTCACATGGTTAGCAGATGTTATTGGTCACATGGTTAGCAGATGTTATTGGTCCATACACATGGTTAGCAGATGTTATTGGTCACATGGTTAGCAGATGTTATTGGTCACATGGTTAGCAGATGTTATTGGTCACATGGTTAGCAGATGTTATTGGTCACATGGTTAGCAGATGTTATTGGTCCATACACATGGTTAGCAGATGTTATTGGTCCATACACCTGGTTAGCAGATGTTATTGCGAGTGTAGCGAAACGCTTGAGCATCCAGTTCCATCGATGTCTAGAGCCAAACTGCGCATGTGCAAGCAGTCAAATCAAAAGGCACTCCATCAATATAAAGTTGTTTTCTGACGAAAATGAAAGAAAAAAAAAACGTGTCAGTTTGTCACTTTCACGAGTTTGGAGTAATAACATGTTCTCAACTACTGAAGACGTTTGCTCCAATCTATGTTGTGCCTTTAAGATTTCGAGAAAATGAACAAGTAAAGGAAAAGTGCTTCTACACCTGCATTGCTTGCTGTTTGGGGTTTTAGGCTGGGTTTCTGTACAGCACTTTGTGATATCAGCTGATGTAAGAAGGGCTATATAAATACATTTGATTTGATGATAAAATTTGACATCTCTCATTGACATCTCAAATCCCGGCCTGGTGTTCCCGGAAATCTCGCGATGTTACGCCTCCGGGATTAGAAACGGTTGATATTCTTCCGAGATTTTGAGGAAGAACTTCCTCCTTGCCGTCACATGTAACCCACCTAACGTGGTATTAACACGCCATCTCAAATCCATATATTTTTATATGTTTACTACCCAGCCTTAAAAATGTTACTTGCAGCTTTACCGAGTAGGGTCAAGCTCATTTCAGGACGTTCGTTGGCGTTTACCGCCGCTCGGATGTATTCCGCTGGTCCTACCGTCGCCAACCCGGTCGTCTACTTTGACATTGCCGCTGACAACCAGCCCGTCGGAAGAGTAACATTCGAGGTGAGTTCCGTTGTTTTGATCCGATGGTTTACGTAACTCGGCTATTAAAAATGTTCCTTTTGTTTTGGCCTTTTTGAGACAACTAGTAGACGTCTGATAATAAATCAGATGCAACTTGGAAAAACCAACGTGAAAATCGCTAAATTACAGCACCATTTATTAGCATGTCAACCCTGTAGAACTGGGTTCTACTGTACAAACTAGCTAACTACTAGTCTGATTTTTTAATCCGCTATTATTTGGTGTATATGCAGTCTGAAACGGATGCCTGCAAAATGGTGTAAATATTCCTCATGTCCACCAAAGACGCATCAAAGTCTTTCCTTTCCGGCGGAAGTCATTAAATGGAGCAGTCTGTAACTCCACGTTGAGGATGCCGCATGTGTTCAACTCGTGAGTTGCTTTACTGTGTGGTAGTACAGACTATAACTAGATAGCATTTAACTAGGGGAATGACAAGGGAAGCGCTTAACTAGGGAAATGACGAGGGAAGCGTTTAACTAGGGGAATGACGAGGGAAGCGTTTAACTAGGGGAATGACGAGGGAAGCGTTTAACTAGGGGAATGACGAGGGAAGCGTTTAACTAGGGGAATGACGAGGGAAGCGTTTAACTAGGGGAATGACGAGGGAAGCGTTTAACTAGGGGAATGACGAGGGAAGCGTTTAACTAGGGGAATGACGAGGGAAGCGTTTAACTAGGGGAATGACGAGGGAAGCGTTTAACTAGGGGAATGACGAGGGAAGCGTTTAACTAGGGGAATGACGAGGGAAGCGTTTAACTAGGGGAATGACGAGGGAAGCGTTTAACTAGGGGAATGACGAGGGAAGCGTTTAACTAGGGGAATGACGAGGGAAGCGTTTAACTAGGGGAATGACGAGGGAAGCGTTTAACTATGGGAATGACGAGGGAAGCAAAACAAACCGTATCTGGTGGACATCGGAATTTAAACGGCGGAACGTTTTAACAAAATTAAATTTAAAACTTACTCAACCTGATTGTCTGCTGCGATTTGTCCTTCAGTTGCTCGAAATTTGAAACAAAATAAAGTATTGTTTACCGGACTTTTTAGTAGGTTTATGGTTCACTTGGGCACCATGAAGTTAGTTTTATATTGGATATGTATAGCTATTGAACCAAGCGTGATGCTGGGCACCGCCTTATGGGACTCCCAGTCACGGCCGGATGTGATGCAGCCTGGACATGACAATAAACGATCAATACCTTTTTGTTTGAATTCAAAAATAAATCTTCAATTATTGTACATATATATATATATATATTATATCAGTGCCTTAGGAAAGTATTCAGACCCCTTGACTTTTTCCACATTTTGATGTTATAGCCTTATTCTAAAATTGAGGAATTTTTATTTATTTAATCAATCTACGGGGTTTGTCATTTTAGCAACTTTTATTAAAACTAAAAGACAGAAATACCTAATTTACATAAGTATTCAGACCCTTTGCTATGAGACTCGAAATTGTGTTCAGGTGCATCCTGTTTCCATTGATCATCCTTGAGATGTTTCTACAACTTGATTGGAGTCCACCTGTGGTAAATTCAATTAACTGGACATGATTTGGAAAGGCACACACCTGTCTATATAAGGTCCCACATTTGACAGTGTACGTCAGAGCAAAAACCAAGCCATGAGGTCGAAGGAATTGTCCGCAGAGCGCCGAGACAAGATTATTTCGAGGCACAGATCTGGGGGAAGGGTACCAAAACATTTAGGCAGCATTGAAGGCCGCCCGGCCAAACTGAGCAAACTGGGGACAAGGACCTTGGTCAGGGAGGTGACCAAGAACCTGATGGTCACTCTGACAGAGCTCCAGAGTTCCTCTGTGGAGATGGGAGAACCTTCCAGAAGAACAACCATCTCTGCAGCACTCCACCAACCAGGCCTTTATGGTAGAGTGGCCAGACGGAAACCACTCCTCAGTAAAAGACACTACAGCCTGCTTGGAGTTTGCCAAAAGACTCTCAGATCATCAGAAACACGATTCTCTGGTCTGATGAAACCAATATGTTTGTGTCGCACTGCTTTGCTTCATCTTGGCCAGGTCGCAGTTGTAAATGAGAACTTGTTCTCAACTAGCCTACCTGGTAAAATAAAAATTTAAAATAAAGATTGAACTCTTTGGCCTGAATGCCAAGATTCACATCTAGAGGAAACCTGGCACCATCCCTACGGTGAAGCACGGTGGTGGCAGCATCATGCTGTGGGGATGTTTTTCAGTGGCAGGGACTGGGAGACTAGTCAGGATCGAGGGAAAGATGAACGGAGCAAAGTATAGATAGATCCTTGATGAAAACCTGCTCCAGAGCGCTCAGGACCTCAGACTAGGGCGAAGGTTCACCTTCCAACAGTACAAGACCCTAAGCAGAGACCTGAAAATAGCTGTGCAGCAACGCTCCCCATCCAACCTGACAGAGCTTGAGAGGATCTGCAGAGAAGAATGGGAGAAACTCCCCAAATACAGGTGTACCAAGCATGTTGCATCATACCCAAGAAGACTTGAGGCTCTAATCGCTGCCAAAGCTGCTTCAACAAAGTACTGAGTAAAGGGTCTGAATACTTATGTAAATGTAATATTTCTGTTACATTTTTTTTATAAATTAGCAAACATTTCTAAAACAATTTTTGCTTTGCCATTATGGGGTATTGTGTGTGTGTGTGTAGATTTGCCCTCCTGAGTGGCGCAGCGGTCTAAGGCACTCGGTGCAAGAGGCGACACTACATTCCCTGGTTCGAATCGGGGCTGAATCCCATCCGGCCGTGATTGGGAGTCCCATAGGGCGGCGCACAATTGGCCCAGCGTCATCCGGAGTAGGCCGTCATTGTAAATAAGAATTTGTTCTTAACTGACTTGCCTAGTTAAATAAAATAATTGAGGAGAGTGGGGGGGGGGGAACAATTTTTAATACATTTTAGAATAAGGCTGTAACGTAACAATGTGGAAAAAGTCAAGGGGTCTGAATACTTTCCGAATGATATATTATTATTTATTCTAAATATTTTCCGAAGGCACTGATTTAGTTTTTCATCCTTTCCTGATTCAGTCATTGTCATTGTCGTGTTGGCTATTCTGTTAGCTAGTGACGAGAGAACTGTGTATCCAACCATGGACCTACCGGCTCTCTACAAAGTTTAGTAAACAATACTTTCCTGTGGCTATTTTGCCTAAAATTTCAAGCAGCAGAAGGACAACTGGTAGTTTGTTTTCTTTTTTGGAAATATAAAAGTATTCAACATTCTGGCTTGTAAAGAACATTTACGTGATTATTTTTTTTTTGCGGGCATTAGTTTCAGGCTTTATATACGAATGAATTGTGTATTACAGCCTGATTTTAATCAGATTAGCTGCATTGCAACTGACTGTTTCATAACGTGTGCTATTTTTAAATTTTGCAGCTGAATGCAGATGTTGTGCCCAAAACAGCAGGTAGGAGAAAGAACAATAACTATTCATGATTCAATATAGTGTTTTTTTTTTTAAAAATCAAATCAAACTTTATTGGTCGCGTACATGGTTACACCGTTTATCGCAGGTGCAGTGAAATGCTTATTAGGTGGTGGGCTACTAGGCCGTCTTTCTTTACTTTCAGAGATGATCTCTGTCAGGAGGAGCTGTTTTTTACATATTGTGTATATTTATTTCTGAACACATTTCCATTTGTTGCCAATGTCAATTTTATTTATATATTTATTTATTATTATTGATAAATACTTTTATGTTCTCTAGCTGGAAAACAGTGGCGCAGCGGTCTAAGGCACTGCATTTCAGTGCAAGAGGTGTCACTACAGTCCCTGGTTCGAAACCAGGTTGTATCACAACCGGGCCATGATTGGGAGTCCCATATGGCGGCGCACAATTGGACCAGCGTCGACCGGGGTAGGCAGTAGCGTTGTGTTGTGTGACACAACTGCACATTTTTAGTGGCCTTTTGTCCCCAAATAAATGGAAATATCACATTTTACATAAGTATTCAGACCCTTTACTCAGTACTTTGTTGAAGCACCTTTGGCAGCGATTACAGCCTCGAGTCGTCTTGGGTATGACGCTACGGGCTTGGAACACCTGTATTTGGGGAGTTTCTCCCATTTTATTTTCTGCAGATCCTCTCAAGCTCTGTCAGGTTGGATGGGGAGCGTCGCTGCACAGCTATTATCAGGTCTCTCCAGAGATGTTCGATCAGGTTCAAGTCCGGACTCTGGCTGGGGCCATTCAAGGACATTCAGAGACTTGTCCTGAAGCCACTCCTACGTTGTCTTGGCTGTGTGCTTAGGGTCATTGTCCTGTTGGAAGGTGAACCTTCACCCCAGTCTGAGGTCCTGAGCACTCTAGAGCAGGTTTTCATCAAGGATCTCTCTGTACTTTTCTCCGTTCATCTTTGCGTCGATCCTGACTAGTCTCCCAGTCCCTGCAGCTGAAAACATCCTCACAGCAAGATGCTGCCACCACCATGCTTCACCGTAGGGATGGTGCCAGGTTTCCTCCTTGATATTCAGGCCAAAGAGTTTCAATCTTGGTTTCATCAGACCAGAGAATCTTGTTTCTGATGATCTGAGAGACTTGAGGTGCCTTTTGGCAAACTCCAAGCGGGCTGTTATGTGCCTTTTACTGAGGAGTGGCTTCTGTCTGGCCACTCTACCATAAAGGCCTGATTTGGTGGTGCTGCAGGAGAAATCTTCCAGAAGGACAACCATCTCCACAGAGGAACTCTGGAGCTCTGTCAGAGTGACCATCGGGTTCTTGGTCACCTCCCTGACCAAGGCCCTTCTCCCCCGATTGCTCAGTTTGGCCGGGCGGCCAGCTCTATGAAGAGTCTTGGTGGTTCCAAACTTCTTCCATTTAAGATTGATGTTCTTGGGGACCTTCAATGCTGCAGACATGAACTCCAACCTCTAGCGCACCTGATTCTAATAATTAGCTTGTCGATAAGCCGAATCAGGTTAGTTACAACTGGGGTTACAGTGAAAACCTACAGGATGGGTATCTCTCCAGGAACAGGGTTGTTGTTAAAACCTACAGGAAGGTATCTCTCCAGGAACAGGGTTGTTGTTAAAACCTACAGGATGGGTATCTCTCCAGGAACAGGATTGTTGTTAAAACCTACAGGAAGGTATCTCTCCAGGAACAGGGTTGGAGTTAAAACCTACAGGACGGTATCTCTCCAGGAACAGGGTTGGAGTTAAAACCTCCAGGACGGTATCTCTCCAGGAACAGGGTTGGAGTTAAAACCTACAGGACGGTATCTCTACAGTAACAGAGTTGGAGTTAAAACCTACAGGACGGTATCTCTACAGTAACAGAGTTGGAGTTAAAACCTAGAGGAGGGTATCTCTCCAGGAACAGGGTTGGAGTTAAAACCTACAGGAGGGTATCTCTCCAGGAACAGGGTTGGAGTTAAAACCTAGAGGAGGGTAACTCTACAGTAACAGGGTTGGAGTTAAAACCTACAGGAGGGGTATCTCTCCAGGAACAGGGTTGGAGTTAAAAGCTACAGGAGGGGTATCTCTCCAGGGACAGGGATGGAGAGCCCTGGTGTAAACCGTTAATTCTTCCTCTCAGAGAACTTCAGAGCACTGTGCACAGGAGAACATGGTTTTGGCTACAAGGGATCCATCTTCCACAGGATCATCCCTCAGTTCATGTGCCAGGTAGGTCAAGTTATGTTTTAGTTTGAGAACCCCTAATGATCATCTATACCTTTGTGGTAACTCATGGTATCTTTTCCCCACACACACTCTGACCCCCTTCTAAGTGTGTGTCTATTCGACTCAATAGGGGGGAGACTTCACTAATCACAATGGAACCGGTGGGAAATCTATCTATGGACCCAAATTCAAAGACGAGAACTTCCAACTGAAGCACACAGGACCTGGTAAGTGATTCACCCTTTTCTGTTTAGTCTGGGTTGAAGTTCACCTGATCTAGCCTGAGTGTCGGTCTGTTTTGTGCTATTACGCCAACTCCCAATCACTCATTATCATGTGAAAGAAATGGCTTGCCGATGACTGACTGCAATGGAACTGACAAGTGCACCAACAGATCTGGGAACATTCTAGATTGTAAATGTTCTTCCAGAGTACTGCAGCCTACCCTTTTTTTTGGGCTATTTTTAATGAGTCCCCTTCGTACCACTAGATGGCAGCGTTGCACTGCGGATGTTTCAATGAGAGCCTTACTGCATAACCAACTTAATGTGGTTGAGAACGATTTACCTCTTTCGGTTAACACTGCCATAAAGAATCAATTGACCAAATCTAACTTTTTCAGATCGCTAACTTGATATCAAGGATGTTGTCATACGAACTCAAACTCGGTGTGTGTGTGTGTGTGTGTGTTTTTCTCCATTTAGGCATTCTGTCAATGGCCAACGCTGGGCCCAACACCAACGGCTCTCAGTTCTTCATCTGCACCGACAAGACAGAATGGTACAGACAGGGAACATGACAGACAGACAGACAGGGAACATGACAGACAGACAGAGACAGACAGGGAACATGACAGACAGACAGACAGGGAACATGACAGACAGACAGACAGGGAACATGACAGACACAGGGAACATGACAGACAGACAGAGACAGACAGGGAACATGACAGACAGACAGACAGACAGACAGACAGGGAACATGACAGACAGACAGAGACAGACAGGGAACATGACAGACAGACAGAGAGGGAACATGACAGACAGACAGACAGGGAACATGACAGACAGACAGACAGACAGGGAACATGACAGACAGACAGACAGACAGGGAACATGACAGACAGACAGACAGGGAACATGACAGACAGACAGACAGACAGACAGACAGACAGACAGACAGACAGACAGACAGACAGGGAACATGACAGACACAGACAGACAGACAGACAGGGAACATGACAGACAGACACAGACAGAGAACATGACAGACAGACAC